>NW_027142742.1:0-65000 GCF_026170545.1 Melanerpes formicivorus | reverse complement strand
ACAGTGCTTGCTGAGAAAGATTTCCACTTCAGGGAGGAGGAGCCAGAACTGATGCCCTTCAGCTTTTTCTCCTTCATTAGAAGGGGATAATCTGTGTTGTTCAGCTGGTGCAGTCTGTGTGTCCCTCTTTGCTGCAGCCTCCATCAGAACCAAACTCCTTTGGACTCCTACAGGACTGGGTTTACCCTCAACTTACTTTGCTGCTATTAAGATTTAATACAACTGGGTGGCATTTTACAGCTTTGTCTAAGCTTCCCTACACTCTTGTTTGATATTGGACCTTTTGCTTTGCTAATTAGAGAAAAACCCCAACCAGAGCCCAACAGCAGCTGTGGTGGGGTTTTGTTCATTTTAACATTCCTCAATTGCTGAAGGATATTCAATGAAGAAGATGAAGTTTCTTTAGAAAATGTAAAGCTTCATGAAATGTGATTCTGTAAATTAAGCAGAGGGAAAAGAGCAACCAAAAGGTAGAAATTATGTCCAGCAGTTCCAAGTCCCTCTTGTGCTGGAGTGGGCCCAGGGGAAGACCACAAAGATGATTAGAGGGTTGGAGCATCTCTCCTATGGGGAGAGACTGAGAGAGTTGAGGCTGTTCAGCCTGGAGAAGAGAAGGCTCTTGGCAGATGTTAGGCTGCAAGAAATCTGGGAAGGGACTTTTTGCAAGGGTTTGTAGGGATGAGATGAGAGGGAATGGATTGAAGCTTGGGAAGGCCAGATTGAGCCTGGAGATTAGGAAGAAATTCTTCACAGTGAGGGTGGTGAGACACTGGAACAGGTTGCCCAGGGAGGTTGTGGATGCCCCCTCCCTGGAGGTGTTCAAGGCCAGGTTGAATGAGGCCCTGAGCAACCTGGGCTGGTGTGAGGTGGCCCTGTCTATGGCAGGAGGGTTGGAACTCAATGATCTTTGAGGTCCCTTTCATCACAAACCATTCTGTAACTGAATCTCTGAATTAATAGAGGCTGGTTTTATGGGACAAAGTCAGAGTGCAAATTACCTTTGTCAGCCTTAAATGGGTGTAAGAGCTTTTGAGGGGAAAAGTCTCTCTTACCTGAGGGATCTTAGAACTTTCTGATGTAATGAATAGAATAGAATAGAATAGAATAGAATAGAATAGAATAGAATAGAATAGAATGGAATAGAATAGAATTAACCAGATTGGAAAAGACCTTTGAGATCATTGAGTCCAACCTATCACCCAAAACCATCTTATCAACTAAACCATGGCGCCAAGTGCCTCATCCAGGCGCTTCCTAAACACCTCCAGGTATGGTGACTCCACCACTCTCCCTGGGCAGCACATTCCAATGGCCAATCTCTCTTTCTGGGAAGAACTTCTTCCTAACAGCTCTCTACAGCTACCTGAAGGGAGGTTGTAGGGGGGGGGGTGGAAGTGAGGGGGAGGGGTGGCTCTCTGAACTGTAGTGGGAACACCAGAGTTGCATGTAAAACAAGGCCTAATGCACTGAGTTCCGTTCCTGGTAAATCAAAGATGATTGGATTAATTGCTGCCTCGCTTTATCTCCTGTGCACGTGTGCTGCTGGCACAATTTCTGGCTTTGAGGAAAATTAATTGGGAACTACAGGGGAAATAACAGAGGCAAAAAAAGACCTTTTTTCCCCACTTTCTTATTTTTTTAATTGCATCAGGTCTTCCTGCTGGCTGTCAAGGGCTAGGCAGTCTAAAATTGGGAGATTATAATCTATTTCTTAATATTTTAAGAGATTGCATGTGAGCAGGTACTGGTGGAGAGAGTCTATGGAGCTGATTTACTGCTTTCTGCTCTTTAAAAAACAGCATCATCACAGAATCACAGAATGTTAGGGATTGGAAGGGACCTCCAGAGATCATGGAATCATAGAACAGAATCAAAGAATCAACCAGCTTGGAAAAGACCTCAAAGATCATCAAGTCTAACCTATCACCCAAGACCTCATGAGTATTAAACCATGGCTCCAAGTGCCACATCCAATCCCCTCTTGAACACCTCCAGGGATGGTGACTCCACCACCTCCCTGGGCAGCACATCCCAGTGGCCAATCTCTCTTTCTGCGAATAATTTCTTCCTAACATCCAGCTGAAACCTCCCCTGGCACAGCTTGAGACTGTGTCCTCTTGTTCTGGTGCTGGTTGCCTGGAAGAAGAGATCAACCCCCTCCTAGCTACAGCCTCCCTTCAGGGAGTTGCAGAGAGCAAGATCCCGTCTGGTCCCATGGACTTGTGGGGATCCACGTGACTGAGGAAAAGACCTGGAGAATGCGGGCATCGATCCCGCTGCCTCTCGCATGCTAAGCGAGCGCTCTACCATTTGAGCTAATTCCCCTGCCTATGATCCTAGAGTGGAATGAGAATAGAATAGAATAGAACAGAATTAACCAGGTTGGAAGAGACCTCAGAGATCGAGTCCAACCTATCACCCAACACCATCTAATCAACTAAACCATGGCTCCAAGTGCCTCACCCAGGCGCTTCCTAAACACCAATTTCATAGTTTCATAGTTTCATTCAGGGTTGGAAGGGACCACAAGGATCATCTAGTTCCAACCCCCCTGCCATGGGCAGGGACACCCCACACTAGATCAGGCTGGACAAAGCCTCATCCAGCCTGCTCTTAAACACCCCCAGGGACGGGGCCTCGACCACCTCCCTGGACAACCCATTCCAGGGTTTCACCACTCTCATGGTGAAGAACCTCCTCCTCACATCCAGCCTGAATCTCCCCACCTCCAGCTTCACTCCATTCCCCCTAGTCCTATCACTACCTGATATCCTGAGAAGTCCTTCCCCTGCCTTCCTGTAGGCCCCCTTCAGATACTGGAAGGCGACAATTAGGTCACCTCGGAGCCTTCTCTTCTGCAGACTGAACAGCCCCAACTCCTTCAGTCTGTCCTCATAGGAGAGGTGCTCCAGCCCTCTGATCATCCTCGTGGCCCTTCTCTGGACACGTTCCAGCACCTCCACATCCCTCTTGTAATAGGGGCTCCAGAACTGGACACAGTACTCCAGGTGGGGTCTCACCAGGGCTGAGTAGAGGGGGAGGATCACCTCCCTCGACCTGCTAGCCACACTTCTCCTGATGCAGCCCAGGATCTGATTGGCTTTGCGGGCTGCAAGTGCACACTGAGAGCTCATGTTGAGCTTTTTGTCCACCAGCACCCCCAAGTCTCTCTCCTCAGGGCTGCTTTCCAGCCAGTCCCTGCCCAGCCTGTATTTGTGCCTGGGATTGCCTCGACCCAGATGCAGGACCCTGCACTTGCTCTTATTGAACTTCATGAGGTTGGCCTGTGCCCACCTCTCCAGCCTGTCAAGGTCCCTCTGGATGGCCTCCCTTCCCTCCAGCGTGTCTGCTGCACCACACAGCTTGGTGTCATCAGCAAACTTGCTGAGGGTGCACTCAATGCCACTGTCCATGTCCCCCACAAAGATGTTGAATAAGATAGGTCCCAGGACTGATCCCTGAGGGACTCCACTTGTCACTGGCCTCCACTGGGACATGGAGCCATTGACAGCCACTCTTTGGGTGCGGCCATCAAGCCAGTTCCTTATCCATCTAGTGGTCCACCAATCAAACCCATGTGTCACCAGTTTGGAGACCAGGATGTGGTGCGGGACAGTGTCGAAGGCTTTGCTCAGGTCCAGGTAAACGACATCAGTTGCTCGCCCCTCATCTATTAATTTTGTCACCTGCTCATAGAAGGCCACCAGGTTGGTCAGGCAGGATTTGCCCTTGGCAAAGCCATGCTGACTGTTCCCAATCACCTCTTCACTATTCTTTTGAGCGAGTAGTGACTCCAGGAGGATCTGTTCCATGATCTTTCCAGGCACAGAGGTGAGACTGACTGGCCTGTAGTTCCCTGGTTCCTCCTTCTTGCCCTTTTTGAAGATGGGGGCAATGTTTCCCCTTTTCCAGTCTGTGGGGACTTCACCAGACTGCCAGGACTTTTGAAATATAATAGAGAGGGGTTTAGCAACCTCATCTGCCAGTTCTCTCAGCACCCGTGGGTGTAACCCGTCGGGTCCCATGGACTTGAACACTTTCAGGTTCTTCAGATGATCACGAACCTGATCTGCACTTACAATGGGCAGTTCATCCTCCCTGTCCCTGGCTTTGACTTCCATAACATTTGATGGCAACTCCACCACCTCCCTGGGCAGCACATTCCAATGGCCAATCTCTCTTTCTATGAAGAATTTCTTCCTCACCTCCGGCCTAAACCTCCCCTGGCACAGCTTGAGACTGTGTCCTCTTGTTCTGGTGCTGGGTGCCTGGGAGAAGAGACCAACCCCCACCTGGCTACAACCTCCCTTCAGGGAGGTGTAGAGAGCAATGAGGTCTCCCCTGAGCCTCCTCTTCTCCAGGCTAAGCAACCCCAGCTCCCTCAGCCTCTCCTCACAGGGCTGTGCTCCAGACCCCTCCCCAGCTTTGTTGCCCTTCTCTGGACACATTCAAGTGTCTCAATGTCCTTCTTAACCTGAGGAGCCCAGGACTGGACACAGGACTCAAGGTGTGGGCTAACCAGTGCTGAGCACAGGGCACAATGACTTCCCTGCTCCTGCTTGCCACTCTATGCCTGATGCAGGCCAGGATGCCATTGGCCTTCTTGGTTACCTGCGCACACTGCTGGCTCATGTTCAGCTGCTGTCAACCGGTGCCCCCAGGTCCCTTTCTTCCTGGCCACTCTCACCCCAGCTTGTAGCACTGCCTGGGGACCCAACCACCCAGTGAACAAAAGGAGCTGGTCTTTTCAGCAGGTCTTTCTGCTGTCTGTTAAGGGCTAGGCAGTCTAGAGTTGGGAGGCTATAATCTGTTTCTCAATGTATGTGGGTTCTTAGTATATGTTGAGAAATGAGTTGATCATAGAGTATGTGAGGGACTGAATGCTAGGACTGCTGGTTATATTTCAGGGAGACAGATTGCTTTCCACAAGACTTTCACTATAACTAAGCAGGAGAGGGAGGAGGGGGAAAGTTCATTTATTAATGTGGAAATACTGTTACAAATGTAAAAGTACTAAAAATAGTCACACATTTTTCATGCTGTCCACTTTGTATTCCAAATCTGGGTGAATCCCTTGGTAGAATGACATCACAGAACCGTGGTAGACCCATGTGGAAACTCTCACTGTGGGGTGTTTTATTGTATTTGTCCACTCAGTTCTGATTGCAAACAGAAGATTTATTACTGCAGTGTGAAATATTGGCTGGCAGGTTAAAGTAATTCTGCTAATGACCATGATGAGAACAGCAGCTGGGATAGAGAAAATGCAGCCTTTGCAAGATTCATGGAATGAACAGACCTTAAAATAGTTGGGAAATCAATTAAAAGGCATCTTCAAGATTGCAAAAATGACTGGGCATGTGTTTAACTTGAAAATGGACAATGAGAGGATAAAATCCATACTTCCTCAGCAAGAACATTTCCCAGGGCCCATTCCTTGGATCCCCACAAGTCTTAGGTTTAGGCTGGGGGTTAGGAAGAAGTTCTTCCCAGAAAGAGAGATTGCCCATTGGAACGTGCTGCCCAGGGAGGTGGTGGAGTCACCATCACTGGAGGTGTTTAGGAAGAGACTGGATGAGGCACTTGGAGCCATGGTTTAGTTAATTAGATGGTGTTGGGTGATAGCTTGGACTCGATCTCAAAGGTCTCTTCCAACCTGGTTAATTCTATTCTATTCTATTCTATTCTATTCTATTCTATTCTATTCTATTCTATTCTATTCTATTCTATTCTATTCTATTCTATTCTATTCTATTCTATTCTATTCCATTCCATTCCATTCCATTCCATTCCATTCCATTCCATTCCACTCTAGGAATATAGGCAGGGGAATTAGCTCAAATGGTAGAGCGCTCGCTTAGCATGCGAGAGGCAGCGGGATCGATGCCCGCATTCTCCAGGTCTTTTCCTCAGCCTCTTGGATCCCCACAAGTCCATGGGACCACATGGGATCCATCCTAGGGTGCTGAGAGAGCTGGCAGATGAGCTGCCAAGCCACTCTCCATTATTTTTCAGCAGTCCTGGCTCACTGGAGAGGTCCCAGAAGACTGGAAGCTGCCAACGTGGTGCCTATCCACAAGAAGGGCAGGTTGGATGAGCCAGGGAATTATAGGCCTGTCAGCCTGACCTCAGTGCCAGGCAAGATCATGGAACAGGTCATCCTGAGTGCATTAACACAGCACTTACAGGATGGCCAAGGGATCAGGCCCAGCCAGCATGGATTTAGGAAGGGCAGGTCCTGCCTGACCAGCCTGATCTCCTTCTATGATCAGACCTTCGAGATCATGGAGTCCAACCTATCACCCAACACTAATCAACTAAACCATGGCACCAAGCACCCCACCAATCTCCATTTGAAGTTGTGATGACATCAAGTAGTATGTTTAAGCAAACTGTAGGTCTAGCACTTCAGGTGCTGGAAAAAATGCAGTGTTAAAAATGCAGTGTTCAGACATCATAGAATCACAGAATCATCAGGGTTGGAAGGGACCTCAAGAATCATCTAGTTCCAACCCCCCTGCCATGGGGTATCATTCCCTCTTCCAGGGAAGTCTGTTTCAAAGTGGTATCCCAGTTCTTCTCTGTAACAGAGCCCAATGAATGGAGATTGGTATTTTTTTTTCTGCTTGGAGAAAAAAAAACTGAAAGCAAGTGATTGTATCCTTTTAGTGCTTTTTACATACAGTGAGTTCCTTATTTATGCAAACATAATGAGAAGGAGTGAGGGAGAGACAGAGTGTGCACCTCCTGATAATTTCCACAACACGCTGTAGGCTTCCCAAGCCAGTGAACCAGGGAGAGGAGATACACAGAAGGATCTGCAGGGGGCTACAAGAAAGCTGGGGAGGGACTTTTGAGGGTGTCAGGGAGTGATAGGACTGGGGGGATGGAGCAAAACTAGAAATGAGTAGATTGAGATTGGATGTTAGGAAGAAGTTGTTCCCCGTGAGGGTGGTGAGAGACTGGCACAGGTTGCCCAGGGAGGTGGTGGCAGCCTCCTGCCTGGAGGTGTTTGCAGCCAGGCTGGATGTGGCTGTGAGCAACCTGCTGTAGTGTGAGGTGGTGTGTAGTGATTCCCTTCTGAGGGGAATGGAGGGCCCTATATGTCGGCCTGACCCATCTCATAGGGAACTCTGTTGTCTGCCAGGAGCCCAAGTTAATGATGTTACCAGTAGGCTGCCTAAACTGGTACAGCCCTCTGACTACTACCCCTTACTAGTTATGCAGTTAGGGAATGATGATGTTGCAACCAGAACTCCCAGGGCTATCAAAGATGACTTCAGGGCCCTGGGAGACCTGGTTGAGGGGTCAGGGGCACAAATAATTTTTTCATCAATACCTTTAACTGCAGGAGGGAATACAGTAAGGAACAGGTCAGCAGCTATAGTTAACAAGTGGCTTAGAGGCTGGTGCAGTCAAAAGAATTTTGGGTTTTTTGATATTGGGAAACTTTCCACTGCACCAGGCCAGCTGGCAACAGATAGAGTACATCTGTCCCAGAGAAGGGGAAAGATCACTGTATATGAGAACGGACTGTCCCCCAAAGATAAAAAAATCCTGGGTAGGGAATTGGCAGGTCTCATAGACAGGGCTTTAAACTAGTTTCGAAGGGGGAAGGGGCTGAAGAGAGTCCTCTCAGACAAGAGTCTGAGGGCGACAAGCTAGAGTTGGAGGAGAAACCAGCAGCCCAGCTGAAGTGCATGTACACTAATGCACGAAGCATGGGTAACAAACAGGAGGAGCTGGAAGCCTTGATGCAGCAGGAAAATTATGATATAGTTGCCATCACAGAGACGTGGTGGGACGACTCACACGACTGGAGCGCTGCAATTGACGGTTACAAGCTCTTCAGGAGAGACAGGCGAGGAAGAAGGGGTGGAGGGGTGGCCCTGTACATCAGGAAGGCACTAGATGCCATTGAGATGGAGATTAGGGATGATCGGGTTGAATGCTTGTGGATAAGAATTAGAGGGAAGACCAGCAGGGCAGACACCCTGGTTGGAGTCTGTTATAGACCACCCAACCAGGAGGAAGATGTTGACGAAGCATTCTATAGGCAGCTTAGGGCTGTCTCAAGATCTCCGGACCTTGTTCTCATGGGTGACTTCAACCTGCCTGACATCTGCTGGGAACTCAACACGGCAGAGAGGAGACAGTCTAGAAGGTTTTTAGAATGCATGGAGGACAGCTTCTTATCCCAGGTGCTGCGAGAGCCTACCAGGGGCAAGGCTATGCTTGACCTCCTCTTCACCAACAGGGAAGGACTGGTGGGTGATGTGGTGGTTGGAGGGTGTTTGGGGTCCAGTGACCACGAGATAATTGAATTCTCGGTTTTTGGTCAAGCCAAGAGGGGCGGCAAGAAGACCTCCACTCTGGACTTCCGGAGGGCAGACTTTGGGTTACTCAAGGAACTAATTCAGAGGGTTCCTTGGGATAAAGCCCTTAAAAACAAAGGGGTCCAGGAGAGCTGGACCTACTTCAATGAAGAATTGTTGAAGGCTCAGGGACAGGCTGTGCCAATGTGCCAGAAGATGAGCCGCAGGGGCAGACGGCCAGCCTGGATGGTTCATGAACTTTTAATGGAACTGAGGGAAAAAAAGAGGGTGTATCACCTTTGGAAGCGAGGGGAGGCAACCCACAGAATGTTTAAGGATGTTGCTAGGTCTTGTAGGAAGAGAATTAGGGAGGCAAAAGCACACTTGGAACTTAAACTGGCCTCTACTGTGAAGGACAACAAAAAGTCCTTCTATAAATACATTAATAGTAAGAGGAAGGGGAAGGAAAACCTCCACTCCTTGGTGGATACGGAGGGGAACATTGTAACCAAGGATAAGGAAAAGGCAGAGATACTTAACACCTTCTTTGCCTCAATTTTTACTAGAAGGGCAGAACGTCTTCCTGACAGCTGGTCTGCAGAGCTAGGAGAAGGAGCCAGGGAACTGCACAGTTTCCCTATGTTCCATGAGGCGGTAGTTGGAACTCTCCTTAGCAGCTTGGATCCCCACAAGTCCATGGGACCAGATGGGATTCATCCTAGGGTGCTGAGAGAGCTGGCAGATGAGCTGGCCAAGCCACTCTCCATAATTTTCCAGCAGTCCTGGCTCACTGGCGAGGTCCCAGAGGACTGGAAGCTGGCCAACGTGGTGCCCATCCATAAGAAGGGCCGGTTGGATGAGCCAGGGAATTACAGGCCTGTCAGCCTGACCTCAGTGCCAGGCAAGATCATGGAACAGGTCATCCTGAGTTCAATAACACAACACTTACAGGATGGCCAAGGGATCAGGCCTAGCCAGCATGGATTTAGGAAGGGCAGGTCCTGCCTGACCAACCTGATCTCCTTCTATGATCAGGTGACTGCCTGGTGGATGTGGGGAGGCCTGTTGATGTAGTCTACCTGGACCTCAGCAAGGCCTTTGACACCGTCCCCCATAGCAAACTGCTGGCCAAGCTGTCAGCCCATGGCTTGGACGGGAGCACACTGCGATGGGTTAGGAACTGGCTGGAGGGCCGAGCCCAGAGAGTGGTGGTGAATGGTGCCACATCCAGCTGGCAACCAGTCACTAGTGGTGTGCCCCAAGGATCAGTGCTGGGCCCTGTGCTCTTTAACATCTTTATTGATGATCTGGATGAGGGCATTGAGTCCATCATCAGTAAATTTGCTGACGACACCAAGCTGGGGGCAAGAGTTGATCTGCTGGAGGGTAGAGAGGCTCTGCAGAGAGACCTGGACAGGCTGGACAGATGGGCAGAATCCAACGGCATGAGATTTAACACATCCAAGTGCCGGGTTCTGCACATTGGCCACAACAACCCCATGCAGTGCTACAGGCTGGGGTCAGAGTGGCTAGAGAGCAGCCAGGCAGAGAGGGATCTGGGGGTGCTGGTTGATGGTAGGCTTAACATGAGCCTGCAGTGTGCCCAGGCAGCCAAGAGGGCCAATGGCATCCTGGCCTGCATCAAGAACAGTGTGGCCAGCAGGAGCAGGGAGGTCATTCTGCCCCTGTACACTGCACTGGTTAGGCCACACCTCGAGTACTGTGTCCAGTTCTGGGCCCCTCAGTTTAGGAAGGATGTTGACTTGCTGGAACGAGTCCAGAGAAGAGCAACAAAGTTGGTGAGGGGTTTGGAACACAAGCCCTATGAGGAGAGGCTGAGGGAGCTGGGGCTGCTTAGCCTGGAGAAGAGGAGACTTAGGGGTGACCTTATCACTCTCTACAACTACCTGAAGGGAGGTTGTAGACAGGCTGATGATGGTCTCTTCTCCCAGGCACCCAGTACCAGAACAAGAGGACACAGTCTCAAGCTGCACCAGGGGAGGTTCAGGTTGGATGTTAGGAAGAAGTTCTATACAGAAAGAGTGATTGCGCTATGGAATGGGTTGCCCGGGGAGGTGGTGGAGTTGCCGTCATTGAAGGTGTTCAGAAGGAGCCTTGATGGGGTGCTTGGTGCCATGGGTTAGCTGTTTGGGTGGGTTGGATTGGTTGATGGGTTGGACACGATGATCTTGAAGGTCTCTTCCAACCTGGTTTGGTTTATTCTAATAAAGTTTATTCTAATAAAGTGGGGGCAGGGGGCTTGGAACTGGCTGATTCTTGAGGTCCCTTCCAACCCTGACAATTCTATGATTCTATGCTTTTGGTAGGAAGGGACATCTGAAGTTGTCTCTTCCAATGTCTCTTAGAGCAGGACTAATCAGGTCAGATTGTTCAGGGCTGCATCCCCTCTAGTCTAGAAGACTTTCAAGGGTGGAGGCTCACAGTCTCTCTGCACAGCCTGTTCCAGTGTTTGACTACCATTCAAGGAAAAATTTCTCCTGATATTGCATGACAATTTCCCATGGCTTTGGCTTGTGTCCCTTGCTGCTCTTTCTATCACTGCACACCTCCACAAAAAGTCTGGCTCCCATCTTCTCTCTATCCTCCACTACAACAGCTCTCTCCTCTTGTAAATACTGCTCCTGTCAGGATGCTGTCTCTTGGGGCAACACTTTTCTGGGAATGAAAGTGGAATTTCTGTCTGCTGCCCATAGTGTGTCCTCATTGTCTATTCAGCACTGCTGTGGAAGAACTTAAAATCTGCTTTATAGCCTGAGGCTGCCTTTTTAAGCTGGTTTAAAACTGTACTCTGCTACTGCCCCTTCAATCCAGGTGGGTTTCTAAATGTTTTTGCTTCAGTGCAAGCCATGAGTATGGTATGGACATTACTGATTGCTCAGGTTGGAGGTGGAGACAGAAAATATGAGGAAGGGTAACAGTTTAGGGCTGAACCTAATATTTTACTGGACTGAAAAAGCCTTTGCTCATTTCATTCATAAGGCAAAGTATCAAAATCCTCAGAAAGAGAAAAGAAGAAAAGAAGCAGTGATTGGTCTCATGTAACCCTGAGATGCTGCTGTAGAATTCTTTCATTGAGATGGCATTTCTGGATTGCTTTGGGTGGGAAGGGACCCTCAAAAGTCATCCTGTCCAACCCCCCTGCACTCAGCAGGGACACCTCCAACTAGAGCAGGCTGCACAGGGACACATCCAGGCTGATCTTGACTGTTTCCAGGGACAGGGCCTCAACCATGCCCCTGGGCAGCCTGTTGCAGTATTTTACCACTCTCAATGTGCAGAACTTCCTCCTGATGTCCAACCTAACTCTGCCCTGCTCCAGTTTTAAACCATTGCCTCTCATCCTGTCCCCACAGGCCCTTCAGAACAGTCCCTCCCCAGCCTTCCTGTAGGTCCCCTTAGACTGAAACACAGCTCTAAGGTCTCCCTGGAGTCTGCTCTTCTCCAGGATGAACAGCCTCAGCTCTTTCAGTCTGTCTTCATGGAAGAGGTGCTCTAGCCTTAGAATACTTCAACATTTTCCAGCTTTTTAACCCCAAACCTCAACTGTCCTTGTCATAAATGCGTAACATGCTTTGACTGACCCTGCCTTGATATTTTTTCATCCAGGGAATTACTTGCCTTGAAGATTTCATCCAGCTCCATTCACACCTTTGGGAAAGCCCCAGCTGGTGTGGCAACCAGCTCTGAAGGAATAGAATAGAATAGAATAGAATAGAATAGAATAGAATAGAATAGACCAGACCAGGTTGGAAGAGACCTTCAAGATCATCGCATCCAACTCATTATCGAACACCACCTAATCAACTGAACCATGGCCCCAAGTACCTCATCCAGGCTCTAAATCACAAAGGAATCACACAGGAACTGTCTTTGGAGACATTTTTTTGCCCTTTGCATACAGACCTACCTACCTCTGTCCCAGCAGTGTGCTTGGAGCCAGATCACAGTCACAGAGTCAGAGAACCACAGTCACAGAATCATAGAATAGAATAGAATGTAATAGAATAGACCAGGTTGGAAGAGACCTTCAAGATCATCGCGTCCAACCTATCATCCAACACCACCTAATCAACTAACCCAGTATCACAGTATCACTTAGGTTGGAAAGGACCTCGAGGAACCCATGCAACCAAGCACCCAAGCACCCAAGCATAGAATAGAATAGAATGGAATGGAATGGAATGGAATGGAATGGAATGGAATGGAATGGAATGGAATAGAATAGAATAGAATTACCCAGGTTGGAAAAGGCCTTTGAGACCATTAAGTCCAACCTATCACCCAACACCATCTAATCAACTAAACCATGGCCCCAAGTGCCTCATCCAGGCTCTACATCACACAGGAATCACACAGGAACTGCCTTTGGAGACATTGTTTTTACCCTTGTCGTGTCTGTTTCTGAGTTTTATGCCAAGAAGTCATCTCAGAGTTCCTAGAAAAGTAGAAATATTGCAGGGGGGAGGGGGGAGTGGGGTGTGGAAGAGAGAGGGAGGGGGAAAAAAAGCGAGAATTACTTTCTGAGTAGAGGCAGAACCATAGTGAATATTTGTAAACAATTCTGACAGCACTCTTGGCATCTGGCTGGCAATCTCCTGTAATCAGATTTCTTCTTTAGTTCCTGTTATGTTAATTTATTGGTTTGCAGATCTGAACAATTGCAGCTCACACTCTGTTCAGCTTCCAGGTTCAGGCTCATTGTCTTAAAAACTGCACTGTGCAATATGGAAATCTGGGCTTTTTAATGCAGGTTTTAACAATTGCAGCTGAATTATTTGGGGGAGGGAGAAAGACATATCCAGAAGAACACCTGTTTTCATGCAATTAAAGCCCTACAGCAGTACATGGAGAGAAGACTTTGAGAAACCCTTGCTCTGTAGAGCTTAAAATGATTCCAGAACCAAAGGGGTTGTAAGGAGATGGTCCCTGGAAAGTAGACTGCTAGTGACGGAGACAGATTGAACTAACTGCAGCCCAGGTACAATGGAATGTGTGTGATCAGAGATTACAGGATGTTAGGGGTTGGAAGGGACCTTCAATTGAATCCAACCTTCCTGCCAGAGCAGGAGCATAGAATCCAGCACAGGTCACACAGGAACACATCCAGATGGGGCTTGAAGGGTTCCATAGGAGGAGACTCTACAACCTCTCTGGGCAGCCTGTTCCAGGGCTCTGGGACCATCACAGTGAAGAAGTTCCTCCTCAGGGTGAGGTGGAGCCTCTTGTGCTGGAGTTTCTATCCATTGCCCCTTGTCCTATCCCAGGGCCCAAGTGAGCAGAGCCTGTCCCCTCCCTCTAAACCCCCAATCCTCAGGTATTTATAGACATTGATCAGATCCCCTCTCAATCTTCTTCTCTCCAGACTAAACAGCCCCAAGACTCTCAACCTCTTCTCACAGGGCAGTGCTGCAATCCCTTCAGCATCCTTGGAGCCCTTCTTTGGACTCTCTCCAGTAGATTCTTGTCCCTCTTGAATTGGGGAGCCCAGAACTGGATGCAATATTCCAGGTGTGGTCTCACCAGAGCAGAGTAGAGAGGGAGGAGAACCTCCCCAGACCTGCAGGACACACTCCTCCAAATGCACCCCAGGATCCCATTGGCCTTCTTGTTGGTGGCATTTAAAGACATAGAAGAATAACTGGAGAGAGACAGGACCTGGAAGTGTTGGTTGAGAGCTGCCTGAAGATGAGCCAGCAGAGTGCTCCGGTGGCCAAGAAGGCCAACAGCATCCTGGCCAGGATCAGCCTGGGGAGGTGGTGGAGCCACTATCACTAGAGGTGTTTGAGAAATGGGTGGGCATGGCACTCTGGGACATGGTTTAATGGCCATGGTGGTGTTAAACTGATGCTTGGGCTCAACCACCTCAGAGGTCTTTTCCAACCAAACCAATTCTATGATTCTCTGACTCTGCTGAAGCTTGCCTGTTGTGGTGTGCACAAACGGAGGCAGAACTGCTGGCACAGTGCAGTGGCTCTGCAACAAGATCAATTATGTTATTTTATGTTTAAACATGATGAAATCTGTCATTGGTTCCTCTGTCCTTCCCTGCACCAGCCTCCCTTAGCAACTGGTTTTGTGAAAGTCATAAATTCAGAGCAAATCAAAACCAGCACAACTCTCCCCACAGCAAACTAAGCTGCCTATTTATTTTGTTGCCAAGTGCTCTCCTGCAGCAAACAAGTGCAGTTCTTAGATCTTTACAACCCAGGCTGATGTTTTCCTGCAGAGAACATGTGGGAAAATGGATCCTTGCTTACAGTGAGTTTAGTTTTCTCTTACCTTCTGGACTTGTCTTCTGACTCTAGATGTGTCTTACAGCGTAATGCTGAGTGCCCCAGGCTCGGGCTGTTGTGTACACTCCTGCTTTCACAGAATCACAGAATCACCAAGGTTGGAAGAGACCTCCAAGATCATCCAGTCCAACCTGTCACCACAGACCTCATGACTAGACCATGGCACCAAGTGCCACATCCAATCCCCTCTTGAACACCTCCAGGGATGGTGACTCCACCACCTCCCTGGGCAGCACATTCCAATGGCTAACAACTCTCTCTGAGTGAAGAACTTTCTCCTCACCTTCAGCCTAAACCTCCCCTGGTGCATCTTGAGACTGTGTCCTCTTGTTCTGGTGCTGGTTGCTTGAGAGAAGAGACCAACACCCTCTTGGCTACAACCTCCCTTCAGGTAGTTGTAGAGAGCAATGAGGTCACTCTTCAGCCTCCTCTTCTCCAGGCTAAGCAACCCCAGCTCCCTCAGCCTCTCCTCACAGGGCTGTGCTCCAGACCCCTCCCCAGCTTTGTTACCCTTCTCTGGACACCTTCCAGCATCTCAACATCTTTCCTAAACTGAGAGCCCAGGACTGGACACAGGACTCAAGGTGTGGCCTAACCAGTGCAGAGTACAGGGCACAATGACTTCCCTGCTCCTGCTGGCCACACTGTTCCTGATGCAGGCCAGGATGCCCTTGGCCTTCTTGGCCACCTGGGCACACTGCTGGCTCGTGTTTAGGCAGCTGTCAATCATCATCCCCAGGTCCCTCTCTGTTTGGGAGCTCTCCAGCCACTCTGACCCCAGCCTGTAGCTCTGAATGGGGTTGCTGTGGCGAAAGTGTAGCACCTGGCACTTGGATTTATTGAATGCCATCCTGTTGGACTACTCTCTGCACACTCCAGATATATCATGCTCTTATTCTTGGCTCCCAAATTTCAGTCCTGCTGAACAGTAAGGAGCTCGAAGCACTGTGCTGGGAAGAGACTTGAAGCAAAGGATGTGGTGAAAAGAGGAATACAGGGTGGGAACACAATATGGGGGAAGAGACATGCTGGCAGTGCTCCAGGGTAGAAGAAGTTTCAGTGCAGCAGAGAGAGCTGCCCTGGCACGGGCTGTGGGCACAGAGGTACCTGAGCTCTGCACTGAGGGCTCACTTCTGGGGATTATCAGAACACTCCTCATGAAGAGCTGTTTCTTCCTGATCCCTTGCATCCTTGCTGGGATCCATCCCATCCTCTCCCACTGCTCTACCCACACACAGGCACTCCGTGAGTTGCACTCCCTGAACCTGTGGCTTTGCTGCACAGCACCTTGGACCCAGCTGCTTCTGGCCTTCCCCAGGTATATTTTTCTTTTGCAGAGTGCAATGACTTTGACAAATCTATGCAAAAACAACTGTGCAGTTTCTGCTCTCCTTCCAGTACCTGTAACCAGGGAAGCCTCCTGCTACTCACTGCTGACTTCCAAGAAATGTGTTAGAAGCTGCTCACTTGAAAATTCTCTCAAGAGCTTTACAAAAACACTAAATAGTTCTGTGTTCTCCAGCCCACAACACTGGAGTAGAATACAACAGAATGGAATAGGATAGGATAGGATAGGATAGGATAGGATAGGATAGGATAGGATAGGATAGGATAGGATAGGATAGACCAGGTTGGAAGAGACCGTCAAGATCATCATGTTCAACATCTCACCCAACACCATCTGATCAACTAAACCATGGCACCAAGTGCTTCATCCAGTCTCTTTCTAAACACCTCCAGGGATGGTGACTCCACCACCTCCCTGGGCAGCACATCCTAATGGACAATCTCTCTTGCTGGGAAGAATTTCTTCCTAACCTCCAGCCTAAACCTCCCCGGCACAGCTTGAGACTGTGTCCTCTTGTTCTGGTGCTGGTTGCCTGGGAGAAGAGACCAACCCCCACCTGGCTACAACCTCCCTTCAGGTAGTGAATTACTGTAGCCAAGGTGAAGTGTTTTGGTTAATGTAATACCAATAGAGTATCCCAAGAAACAGTAGCAACCAGCTAACACAAAAGGCAAAGTCCTCCAGAAGAGCTCCACCCAACCCCTGCTTGGATGTAATCTGGAAAGTGCTTAATCTTTGTCTCTAACCCAACCCCTGCAAGCAGCCTGTTGTATAAATTGGTGGTGCAAGAGAAAGTGGGACAAAGCATGAGCTACCTGCTTCTCAGTTTTGCTTTGTGTCATCTTGTGATTCCACTTGCCCTGACCCCAGTTGCTCACTTGGCTTTGCTGTAGTCCAGTTGCCTTAGGGGTGGGTGAGGGCCAGGTGAAGATATTGGCTCTCCAATTATAGAAACCCTTGATAGAGAAACATGTAACAACTCTGCTGCTAGGTGGAGTGGATAGGTCACTGACTAGATTAGGAGAGAGGGAGACAAATTAATCTGTGATAATATTGTGTTTGTTTTGCTCAAGTTAGGGCAGGGATTGTTTTGCCCCAGTATGTGTCGTTTCCTCCCACCATTAATGAACTGGAAGCATCTGTCAAGGTTTAATCCAATTACTGATGACATGGGAGAAAAGGGCAGCAGAAGTGGGCTGGAAGAAATGTATTAACACAGGGAAACCTTGTCTCTCCCCAGAGAAGCAGGCTGGGAACAAATCTTGGGAGCTGTCAAGTGCTTCTTACGTTGGCTCTTTGTGTAATTCAGGCTTAATTTGTGATCATACAACTGATGAAAAGACAGCAAATGAAGGAGCTGGGGCAGTTCTGAACAGGAATTGAAAGGAACTTTTCCCCCCTCCCTTCTAAGCCAGTTTGCAGAGGGCTTTCAAATAATGTCGGCGCGGGGGGGGAGGGAAATAAGTTGAGGTTAAGAGATGCCAGTCATGAGACATGCTTGCAGCACTCGTGTTAACTATAGAGAATGGTGGTCCTGAGCCACCAAGAGATTTTGCTTACAAGAGCTTCAGGAGTGACTTTTAAAGTGAAAAAAATTACAACTACTCTAACATATTTAGCTTGCTCTGCAACAAGGCTGGGGAGAGGCCTCAAGCACAGCCCTGAGAGGAGAGGCTGAGGGAGCTGGGGTTGATTAGCCTGGAGAAGAGGAGGCTCAGGGGAGACCTTCTTGCTGTCTCCAACTCCCTGAAGGGAGGTTGTAGCCAGGTGGGGGTTGGTCTCTTCTCCCAGACAACCAGCACCAGAACATGAAGACACAGTCTCCAGCTGTGCCAGGGTAGGTTTAGGCTGGATGCTAGGAAGAAGTTCTTCCCAGCAAGAGAGATTGGGCATTGGAATGTGCTGCCCAGGGAGGTGGTGGAGTCACTGTCCCTGGAGGCGTTTAAGAAGAGACTGGACGTGCCACTTGGAGCCCTGGTTTAGTAGTCCTGAGGTGTTGGTGACAGGTTGGACTTGATAATCTTTGAGGTCTTTTCAAACCTTCTTGCTTCTATGTTTCTATTTATTTCCTTATCTGCAATTGTTTCTATCCTTATTGCAAATCTAGTCATGTTAAGGGGACAGTACCTAAACCACTTAAAGCCCTGGCATGTTTAGGAGTTTACTTGGCCTTGTGTGTTGTCTGGTGGGACTGCTGCTTTGTGCTTCTACTCCTGGCTTGGCTGATTCCCACCCCGCAGTATTCAGGGGAGCCACAAGAATGGAAAGTTGGAGCAGTTGCACAAATATCTGTGCAAAATGCTTGTCTGTCAGTTTCTCATTTCTCTTTTCCCTGTGCGACTTTCTGTCTCTCTACAGCTCCCTGAAGGGAAGTTGGAGCAAGGAGGGGGCAGCCTCTGCTCCTTGGTGGCAAGAAACAGGCCCAGAGGAAATGGTTCCAGGCTGCACCAAGGGAGGGTCAGGATGGATGTGAGGAAATATTCACAGAGAGGGTTCTCAGACATTGGCATGGTCTGCCCAGGGCAGTGGTGGAGTCACCATCCCTGGAGCTGTTTAAGCAGTCTGTAGAGCTGGTGCTTAGGGACATGGTTTAGTGTTGACCCTGCAGTGCTGGGTTGAGGTGTTCAAGAGGAGATTGGACGTGGCACTTGATGCCATGGTCTAGTCATGAGGTCTGTGGTGACAGGTTGGACTCGATGATCCTCGAGGTCTCTTCCAACCCTGGTGATACTGTGATACTGTGAAGGATAGCCTGGGTGATCTTGAAGGTCTCTTCCAACTAAATATATTCTGTGTGGGTATCTTGGAGTCAAGGGGAACACAAATGATGACAAAAACGGAGAGCTCAGCTCTTTACCAGGGTGCTGCTGGGGTTCCCACTGCTTCCCTTGTCCCTTCAATGTTCTTGTAAGCACCATGGTTTAAACAGTGACTTACTCCTCCATATGACTGCTTTCAGCAGTCCTAATTGCTTATGATATGTAGATTACTTGTGCCTATGACCCACTTCAGCATCCTTTGATGTAGGTTATTCCCATGCGGGTAGCTATGAATAAAGTAAATCCCAGGCCAGGTCTAGGGAAGACATTTGACCCCCGTGTCATGTCTGATTGTCATGTCTTGAATTCACTGCTGTGACTTTTGGCAGTTGCAATTTAATTCATAGGTGATAATGAGGCCAGTTGAAAACCAGGGATGAGGTCTTCCCATGGCTGTGCTGCCTCTGTGAGACAGGTGGCAAAGAATGCAATTTGTGGGTATGACTGATGTCTGCTCAGTTACTCTACTTAGAGTCTAATGGACTTTCAGAAATACTGTCTTAGCTTGCAGGATTCAACATCATTAGCTTTGAAACAGGAGAGAAATGTTAGCCCCAGTGCAGTCTTTGATTATGCTCTGGGGAATTTCCTAGGGTTAAATTAAGCACAAGGGAACTGTGCTCCTGTTCTCTGAATGCCAGTGAAACATATTGAGAAACAAAGGAGAAAAAAAATTCATTGATTGATGAGAAGCTCCCCAGGAGCCAGCAGTGTGCTCAAGAAGCCCAGAAAGCAGCTGTGTGCTGGGCTTCATCAAGAGGAGTGTGGCCAGCAGGGCAAGAGAGGGGATCATGCCCCTTGACTCTGCTCTGCTGAGACCCCACCTCCAATCCTGCCTCCAGTTCTGGTGTCCCCAGCAGAAGAGGGACACAGAGCTGCTGGAGTAAGTCCAGAGGAGGCCATAATGATGATCCAAGGGTTGGAGCACCTCTGCTGTGAGGACAGACTGAGGGAGATGGAGGTGTTCAGCCTGGAGAAGAGAAGACTCCAGGTGGACCTTAGTACCTTCCAATAGCTGAAGGGATCCTAGAGGAAGGCTGCAAAGGGACTTTTCATAAGGGTGTCTGAGGGAGAGCAGGGTGAGAGCAGATCTTAGGAAGTTCTACAGTGTGAGGACAGTGAGACTCTGGAACAGGTTGCCCAGGGAGGCTGTGTATGCTTCCTCCCTGGGGGCATTCAAGGCCAGGCTGGATGAGGCCGTGGGCAAGCGACTCTAGTTGAGAGGTGTCCCTGCCCATGGCAGGGAGTAGGAGCAGATGATCTCTGAGGTCCCTTCCAACCTCAGCCATTCTATGATTAATTTGAAATGTAAAAATCTATGAAGTTCATCTCATCTCTAACCCTTAGTGCACAGCACCTCCTGTACACCCACACCATTTCGTGTTAATCAAACCATTTCTTTAACATTTTGGTTTTGCTTTGCACAAAAACTTCATGCCAACAGCAATAGGATCTGACCACAAAGGGGCATTCAGGGAACTACCTTTTCACCAGAATTAGGTTTAAATTCAGGAGGGAGATAATTTAGGCACTAAATGTCCTGCCTTCCCCACAGTGTCACAGGAGAATTACTCTCCAGAATGGATTTCATCCCCCAGCTGTGGACAATTTAGCAGTGCTGCTTGCCTTTAATTAATCTCTTTGAATCTCCAGGTAGAAGGTCAGTGTCAATGACTACAGCAAAAGGAGGGGAAACTTTTGTCCAAAAATCCTTTCTGAATATGTGGTGTCAAAACCCTTTTTGTTTAACAGATCACAGAATCACCAAGGTTGGAAGAGACCTCAAAGATCATCAAGTCCAACCTGTCACCGCAGACCTCATGACTAGACCATGGCACCAAGTGCCACATCCAATCCCCTCTTGAACACCTCCAGGGATGGGGACTCCACCACCTCCCCCAGCAGCACATTCCAATGGCCAATCTCTCTTTCTGGGAAGAACTTCTTTCTAACATCCAGCCTAAACCTCCCCTGGCACAGCTTGAGACTGTGTCCTCTTGTTCTGGGGCTGGGTGCCTGGGAGAAGAGACCAACCCCACCTGGCTACAACCTCCCTTCAGGGAGTTGCAGAGAGCAAGAAGGTCACCCTTCAGCCTCCTCTTCTCCAGGCTAAGCAACCCCAGCTCCCTCAGCCTCTCCTCACAGGGCTGTGCTCCAGACCCCTCCCCAGCTTTGTTGCCCTTCTCTGGATACCTTCAAGTGTCTCAATGTCCTTCTTAAACTGAGGAGCCCAGAACTGGACACAGGACTCAAGGTGTGGCCTAACCAGTGCAGAGTACAAGGCACAATGACTTCCCTGCTCCTGCTGGCCACACTGTTCCTGATGCAGGCCAGGATGCCATTGGCCTTCTTGGCCACCTGGGCACACTGCTGGCTCATGTTTAGGCAGCTGTCAATCAGCACCCCCAGGTCCCTCTCTGCCTGGCTGCTGTCCAGCCACTCTGACCCCAGCCTGTAGCTCTGCATGGTGCTGTTGTTATTTCTTCTCTAACTGCAGATGGCTACATAATACAAAAGCATCAACCGAGTTTGTAGACTTCTCCTCTTATTTGTTCTGTTGTAGACATGCTACTACCTTTACAGCCCTTTCCTTTGCCTCATCTTACAATAGAATTTGATCATTGCTAAGCAAATAGTCCATATACCTTCTTACAATATGTGTAACCTGGAAGAGGTTGCCCAGGGAGGTCGTGGATGACCTCTCTCTGGAGGTATCCAAGGCCTGGTTGGATGGGGCCTTGGGCAACCTGGTCCTAGTGAAAGGTGCCCCTGCCCATGGCAGGGGGCTTGGAACTGGATGATTTTTAAGGTCCTTTCCAACCTTAATCATTCTATGAATCTATGAACTGAAGTAAAGACAGCAGGCCAGAGAGGTTGATGTGGATGGCTAAGGAATGCAGAGGGTGTGCTTAGATATAAAAGCTGTATGTGTAAGAGAGAAAATGGTTGGGATCACAGGATCCCGGGATCACAGATGGCAGGATGTTAGGGGTTGGAAGGGACCTCTGGAGATCTTCCAGTCCACCCCCCTGCCATAGAATCCAGCACAGGTCACACAGGAACACATCCAGATGGGTCTTGAAAGGCTCCAGAGAAGGAGACTCCACAACCTCTCTGGGCAGCCTGCTCCAGGGCTCTGTGACCCTCACAGTGAGGAAGTTCCTCCTCATGTTGAGGTGGAACCTCCTGTGCTGCAGTTTCTATCCATTGCTCCTTGTCCTATCCCAAGGTGCAACTGAGCAGAGCCTGACCCCTCCCTCTTGACCCCCAGTCCTCAGATATTGATAGAGATTGATCAGATCCCCTCTCAGTCTTCTCCTCTCCAGACTAAACAGCCCCAGGGCTCTCAGCCTCTCCTCAGCAGGCAGTGCTCCAGTGCCTTCAACATCCTTGTAGCCCTCTCTTGGACTCAAAGCAGAGAGATACTGGGATGAAGTGAGGAGAGTGTAGCACAAAAGAACAGTGAGAGTAGAGACTGTGAGAAGGGTATCAACTATGCTAAAATCAGTATTTCTTTTTTAGGTGCCAGCAAGGTATCTGGTCACATAATATGCATCTTGCCAGCACAGTTGCTCTAGCAAGTGTAAAGTTGTGCTCAATGAAAGAGTTGTGGTCAATGGGATGGAGTTTAATTGGAGGCCTGTGTCTAGAGGAGGCCCTCAGGGGTCAGGACTGGGACCAGGACTATTCAATATATTCATCAATGACCTGGATGAGGGCACAGAGAGCACTGTCAGCAAGTTTGCTGATGACACCAAGCTGGGTGGAGTGGCTGACACAGGAGGGTGGTGCTGCCATTCAGCCAGACCTGGACAGGCTGAGAGCTGGGCAGGGAGAAATTGATGAAGTTCAACAAGGGCAAGGAGAGAGTCTTGTACCTAGGAAAGAACAACTCCATGGAGCAGGATAGGCTGGGGACTGACCTGCTGGAGAGCAGTGAAGGGGAAAAGGACCTGGTGGTCCTGGTAGATGAAAGGATGACCATGAGCCAGCAATGTGCTCTTGTGGTCAGGAAGGTCAATGCCATCCTGGAGTGAATTAGAAGGGCTGTGACCAGTAGGTCAAGAGAGGTTCTTCTCCCCCTCTACTCTGCACTGGTGAGGCCACATCTGGAATATTATGTCCAGTTCTGGGCTCCTCAGTTCAAGAAGACAGTGAGCTGCTTGAGAGTCCAGCACAGAGACACGAGGATAATGAAGGGAGTGGAAAACCTTCCATATGAGGAGAGCCTGAGGGAGCTGAGGGCTCTGTAGCTTAGAGGAGACTGAGAGGTGACCTCATCAATGTTGATAAACATGTGCAGGGTGAGTCCTGAGAGGCTGGGACCAGGCTCTGCTGGGTGATGCCCAATGCCAGCACAAGGGGCAGTGGTGGAAGATGAGGCAGAGGAAGTTTCACATAAATATGAGGAAATTTTTTTTCCCTGTGAGGGTGACAGAGCCCTGGAGCAGGCTGCCCAGGGGGGTTGTGGAGTCTCCCTCTCTGGAGACTTTCCAACCCCACCTGGATGTGTTCCTGTGTGATCTGCCCTGGGTGACCCTGCTCTGGCAGGGGGGGGTTGGACTGGATGAGCTTTCAAGGTCCCTTCCTGACCCTGAAATTCTGTGATTCCGTGATACTGTGTTGTATTGTATTGTATGGTATTGTATTGTATTGTGTTTTCCACCAGGGAAAGTGTTGCAACAGAGAGAGCTCGCTCCATCAGGAAGCTGTGCTTAACAAGTCATGTGTGATTTCACTGTCAACCTGCAAAGTGCCACTCTCCTCTGGAAGAAGGCTGTGAGTACTTTCTAGGAGTCACCAAACACCACACGATGGAGCTTTCTGGGAAAGGAAAAAAAAAAAACAATAACAACCCAACAGAAGCCTTTGAAGCATTTCCAGCAAAATCCTTGGAGAGGCAAAGCATATTTTCAGATGCATGATTCTAGGTTAAACAGCTCTGTCCCCTACTTGTTTACCAGGCAGCTCGACAGCTGCTGTGAGCCGCTGGCCCCCTTTGGACAGACAAGGACAGATTTGGATCTGTCACACCGAGCCACCGAGTGCTTCTGCTGCATTACTCTGCAATGAGCTCTTTGGAGATCTGCTGCTGGCAAGGCAGAAAGCCTCACCGGCTTTACAAGCAGCAGATGATTAGTTTTCATCCCTGCTTGAAGTTTCCTTCTTAGTTTTAACTCTGAAGTTGCAGGAAATATTCCCTCTCCTCTCCTCTCCTCTCCTCTCCTCTCCTCTCCTCTCCTCTCCTCTCCTCTCCTCTCCTCTCCTCTCCTCTCCTCTCCTCTCCTCTCCTCTCCTCTCCTCTCCTCTCCTCTCCTCTCCTCTCCTCTCCTCTCCTCTCCTCTCCTCTCCTCTCCTCTCCTCTCCTCTCCTCTCCTCTCCTCTCCTCTCCTCTCCTCTCCTCTCCTCTCCTCTCCTCTCCTCTCCTCTCCTCTCCTCTCCTCTCCTCTCCTCTCCTCTCCTCTCCTCTCCTCTCCTCTCCTCTCCTCTCCTCGCCCTGCCTTGCCGTGTCCTGCCCTGCCTTACCCTGCCCTGCCCTGACTTGCCTTGCCCTTCCCTACCCTGCCTTGCCTTGCCCTGCCTTGCTCTGCCCTGCCCTGCCTTGCCCTTCCCTACCCTGCCTTGCCTTGCCCTGCCCTGCCTTGCTCTGCCCTGCTTTGCTCTGCCCTGCCTTGTCCTGCCTCTCCCTGCCCTGCCCTGACTTGCCCTGCCCTGCCCTGCCCTGCCCTGCCTTGCCCTTCCCTGTCCTGCCTTGCCTTGCCCTGCCCTATCTTGCCCTGCCTTGCCCTGCCCTGCCTTGCCCTACTTTCAGGGTTTGTGCACCGTAGACTCCTCGTTGATTCTTCCTTTGGGCGTGGTGTAGCTGTACAACAGTTTGAAATTAACCTCTTTCAGCTAATGTTAAATTTCTTTGTGGAACACACTGAATTGCACCATTCTCCTGCAGTACCCAATAAGTGAAAAAAAAATGTTAGAAGCAGTTTGTGTTAATTGGAAAGGAGTTAATACAGGCCTGGTATCTTATCGGCTTCAAGGCCGAAGCCTTGGCAGAAAGCCCAGCACAGAGACAGAGCTGCACTGTGGAGGAGCGGAAGCAAGACTGATAGAAAAGTCCTGGAAATGTCCAGTTCACTCCCAGTTCCGAAGGTGCTTCCTCCCACTCTCCCAATGAAATTAGTTTAGATTATTCCTTCCGTTTACCAACTTCCGTCCACCATATTCCCTTTCTTAAGGGGGCAACGTCAACCAGCCACAGTCCACCCCTTCTAAACAATTTCATTGGCTGTTCATACTGTCCATCCAATCCAAAACGATATTTACAGTTCGTGAGTAAAGTTCATAGTCCATTCCGGCTATGCTCAGATGTAGATGATTCAAAAGTCCAAGAAAATCAGAAAATGAGAAAAATGGAAAACAGTTCATTTCTTCGCCGACAAAGCGAAGAAAAGGGAAACAGGGATTCTCAGGGTCTCTTAGTTGACTCAGGGCTCTCAGGGATCTCAGGGTTCGTGCACCGTAGATTCCTAGTTGATTCTTCCTTTGGACGCGATGTAGCTGTACAGCAGTTTGAAATTAACCTCTTTCAGCTAAAGTTAAATTTCTTTGTGGAATACACTGAATTTCACCATTCTCCTGCATTACCCAATAAGTGTGACCCGGACCTTCAGCTGAAACCACCCCTTGGACAGGTTTAGCCTCTCCTGAGGGTGAAAATACCCAAACAGTTTTACCTAACAGACTCTTTTCTCTAACAACAGGAACTCTATCGCCTTCCACTTTCCGTAGCAAATCTGAATGTGCAGGTCCAGCTCGGTTCACTGAACCTCTACTATTTACCAGCCAGGTTGCTTGTGCTAAATGTTTTTCCCAGTTTTTCAAAGATCCACCTCCCATGGCTTTGAGAGTGGTCTTCAATAAACCATTGTAGCGTTCAATCTTCCCTGAAGCTGGTGCATAGTAGGGAATGTGGAATATCCACTCAATACCGTGCTCTTTTGCCCAGCTCTTTACAAGGTTGTTCTTGAAATGAGTTCCGTTGTCCGACTCAATCCTCTCTGGAGTTCCATGTCTCCACAGGATCTGTCTCTCCAGACCGAGAATGGTGTTGCGTGCAGTTGCATGTGGAACTGGATAAGTTTCCAACCATCCAGTGTTTGCCTCTACCATAGTAAGCACGTATTGCTTACCAGAACGAGAACGTGGTAGAGTGATGTAGTCAATCTGCCAAGCTTCACCATACTTGTACTTGGACCATCTGTCACCATACCACAAGGGCTTAAGTCGTTTTGCCTGCTTAATAGCAGCACAAATGTCACAGTCATGGATGACTTGTGTGATAGCATCCATGGAAATGTCTATGGATCTGTCACGAGCCCATTGGTATGTCGCATCTCTGCCTTGATGTCCTGACGAATCGTGAGCCCACCGAGCTAAGAATATCTCACCTCGGTGTTTCCAGTCGAGATCAAGATTAGAGTCCATGTCTACTTGAGAAACTCTTGCAGCTAGATCTGCCTGATGGTTGTGTTGTTGTTCCTCAGTAGCTTTGCTCTTAGGAATGTGAGCATCGATGTGTCTCACTTTCACTGGAATTCTCTCGATTCGATCAGCAATGTCCTGCCACAGGTTGGCTGCCCAAATGGGTTTTCCTTTCCTCTGCCAACCACTCTTCTTCCAGTTCTTTAGCCAACCCCATAGAGCATTGGCTACCATCCATGAGTCGGTGTAGAGATAAAGCTTTGGCCATCTCTCACGTTCAGCTACGTCGAGAGCTAGCTGGACAGCTTTTACCTCTGCAAACTGACTGGATTCTCCTTCTCCAACTTTCGCCTCTGCAACTCGGCGTGTTGGACTCCACACTGCAGACTTCCACCTTCGCTTGTTTCCAACAAGACGACAGGAACCGTCTGTGAACAAAGCATATTTCTTTTCATCATCAGAAAGGTCATTGTAAGGAGGAGCTTCCTCAGCACGAGTTACTTTCTCCTCTGGAGGTTTAGCACAGTTGACGCCTTCAGGCCAACTTGAGATCACCTCCACTAGACCAGGTCTTTCAAGATTTCCCATTCGAGCTCTCTGTGTTATCAGAGCCATCCACTTAGACCATGTTGAGTCTGTGACATGATGTGGTTTGGAGCCTTTGCCTTTGAACATCCAATTCAAAACTGGTAATCTGGGAGCTAGAAGAGAAGTTGTGATTCAGTTCCAATTACTTCAGAAGATGCTTTTACTCCCTGATAGGCAGCTAGAATTTCGTTCTCTGTTGGAGTATAATTAGTGTCTGAACCTCTGTAACCTCGACTCCAGAAACCAAGAGGGCATCCACGTGTCTCACCTGGAGCTTTTTGCCACAAGCACCAGGTTGGACCATTGTCACTTGCAGCCGTGTACAAAATGTTCTTAAGGTATGGACCATCTCGGACAGGTCCCAGACCCACTGCTTGAACTACCTCTTGCTTTATTTGGTCAAAGGCTGCTTGTTGTTCAGGTCCCCAGTGGAAATGGTTTCTCTTTCGAGTCACATCATACAGAGGTTTCACAATCTGACTGTATCCAGGAATGTGCAGTCTCCAAAATCCCACTATCCCCAAGAAACGTAGGGTCTCTTGCTTGTTTGTGGGACTTGCCATGGTAGAGACTCTGTTTACCACATCCACAGGAATGTGTCGGAGTCCATCCTGCCACCGCACTCCCAGAAACTGCATCTCTGTGGTAGGTCCTTTCACCTTGTCTCGCTTGATGGCAAAATCAGGCTATTTCTGCCGCACGTTGGGACGGCCAATTAAAAAAAATGTGGTGGCTTGAGAGAGAAGGCCTAGCTTTCTCTAGCCCACAAAGAGGAAAAAACCCACAGCTAACTCAGCTGGAGAAGAGGAAGGAATGCTATATTTACAAGCAATGTGGAAAGGCAGGTTAGATATACAATATGTACAGTATTTACAATATATGTACAGAATTATAGAGCAAGGAAAAAAAAAGAATATGGGAATGAAATTCCCTCCTCCCGACAGAGGAGGGTCCCCCCACCATACCAACTTCTCTCCCCCTACCTACCTTTTTTCCCAAAGAGAGTTAGAGAGAGAAAAAGGTAGTTATTAAGAAAGAAGAATTTTAGTAGGCCTATTAGTGCAGGATTAGTGCTTATCTTTATCCAAGGCCACAACTCTGGCTGCTCAGAAGCAGAGAGGCTGGAAAAGCAGGACAGAGAGAAATTGAGAAAAACTCCAACTGAACTCAAAACTTAAAGTTGCATTCTACCAATCCACCAATGAAATTCGTTTAGAATATCTGATTGTTTTCATTGTTATTCCAAAACATTCAGCCAGAGTGTCCCCTGCCCTGCCTGTCCCCTACTTGCCCTGCCTTGCCTTGCCCTGACCTGTCCTCCCTTGCCCTGCCCTGCCCTGCCTTGCCGTCCTCTGCCCTGCCCTGCCATGC
Organism: Melanerpes formicivorus; assembly: GCF_026170545.1. NCBI lineage: Eukaryota > Metazoa > Chordata > Aves > Piciformes > Picidae > Melanerpes > Melanerpes formicivorus. The sequence continues at coordinate 36,766 of NW_027142742.1, read as the reverse complement.
ACTGTCTTGCCCTGCCCTGCCCTGCCTTACCCTGCCAAGTCTTGCCATTCCTGCCTTTCCTTGCCCTGATTTGACTTGCCCTGCCCTGCCCTGCACTTTCCTGTCCTGACCTGCCCTGCCCCACCCTGCCCTGACTTGCCCTGTCCTGCCTTGCCCTGCCCTGTCCTGTCTTGCCCTGCCCAGCCCTGCCCTGCATTGCCCAGCCCTGCTTTCCCTTGCCCTACCCTGCACTTCCCTTCCCTGCCCTGCGCTGCCCTGCCCTGCCTTGCCCAGCCCTGTCTTGCCCTACCCTGCCTTATCCTACCCTACTCTGCCCTGCCTTCCCCTTCTTTTACTTGCCCTACTCTGCCCTGCCCAGCCCTGCCTTCACCTGCCCTGCCTTGTCCTGCCCTGCTATGCCCTGCCCTGCCCTGCCTTGCCCAGCCCTGCCTTCCCTTGCCCTGCCCTGCCCTGCCTTGCCCAGCCCTGTCTTGCCCTACCCTGCCCTATCCTACCCTACTCTGCCCTGCCTTCCCCTTCTTTTCCTTGCCCTACTCTGCCCTGCCCAGCCCTGCCTTCACCTGCCCTGCCTTGTCCTGCCCTGCTATGCCCTGCCCTGCCCTGCCTTATCCTGCCTTATGCTGCCATCCCTTGCCCTGCCCTGCCCTTTCTTGCCTTGCCATGCCCTGCCCTGCCTTGCCTTGCCCTGCTTGCCGTGCCCTATCCTGCCTTGCCCGACACTTCCCTGCCCTGCCCTGTCTTGCCCTGCCCAGCCTTGCTTCGCCCTGCTGTGCCATGCCCTCCCCTGCCCTCCCTTGCCTTGCCCTACCATGCCCTGCCCTGCCTTGCCTTGCCCTGCCCTGCCCTGTCTTGACCTTCAATGCATTGCCCTGCCCTGCCTTGCCCTACACTTCCCTGCCTTGCCCTACCCTGCCCTGCCCTGCCCTGCGCTGCCTTTCCTTGCCCTGCCCTCCCTTCCCTTGCCATGTCCTGCCCTGCCGTGCCCTGCCTTGTCCTGCCTTGCCCTGCCCTGCCCTACCCTACCCTGCCTTGCCCTGCCTTGCCTTGCCCAGCCCTGCTTTGCCTTGTGCAGCCCTGCATTGCCCTGTCCTTTTCTGCCTTACTTTGCCCTGTCCTGGCCTCCCCTGTCTTGTCCTGGACTGCCCTGCCCTTCCTTGCCCTGCCTTCCCTTGCCCTGCCCTGCCGTGCCTTCCTTTGCCTTGCCCTGCCCTGCCTTGCCCTGCCCCGCCCTGCCCTACCCTACCTTACCATCCTCTGCCCTAGCCTGCCTTGCCCTCCCAGAAACTGAATCTCTGTGTTAGGTCCTGTCTTGCCCTGCCCTGCCTTGCCATGCCTAGCTGTGTCATGCCTTGCCCAGCCCTCCCTTCCCTTGCCCTGCCCTGCCCTGCCCTGCCTTGCCCTGCCTTACGCTGCCCAGCCTTGCACTGCCTTGCCCTGCCTTTCCCTGTCCAGCCTATCATCCCCTGCCCTCCCCTCCCTTCCCTTAACCTGCCCTCCCCTCCCTTCCCTTGCCCTGCCCTGCCTTGCCCTGCCCTGCCTTACGCTGCCCTGACTTGCCCTGCCCTGCCCTGCCTTGCCCTGCCCTGCCCTGCCTTGCCCTGCCCTGTATTGCCCTGCCCTGCCTTCCTTTGCCTTGCCCTGCCCTGCCTTGCCCTGCCCTGCCTTACCCTGCCCAGCCTTGCACTGCCCTGCCCTGCCTTACCCTGCCCAGCCTTGCACTGCCCTGCCCTGCCTTACCCTGTCCAGCCTTGCTATGGCCTGCCCTGCCCAGCCCTGCCTTGACCTGCCCTACTCTGCCTAGTATTGTCATTCCCTGCCTTGCCTACCCTTGCCTTGCCCTGCCCTTCCCTGCCCTGCCTGCCCTGCCTTGCCCTGCCCTGCCCTACCCTGCCCTGCCCTGCCTTCCCTTGCCCAGCCCTGCCCTACTCTGCCCTGCCCTACTCTGCACTACCCTGCCTTACCCTGCCCTGCACTTCCCTGCCCTGCCCTGCCCTGCCCAGCCTTGCCCAGCCCTGCCTTCCCTTGCCCTGCCTTACCCTGCCCTGCCTTTCCCTACCTTGCCTTGCCATCCTCTCCCCTCCCCAGCCCTGCCTTGCACTGCCTTCCCCTGCCCTGCCCTGCCCTGCCCTGCCTTACCTTGCCCTACCCTGCCCTGCCCTGCTCATCCTTGCCTTATCTTGCCCTGCCCTGTCCTCCTGTGCCCTGCCATGCACTGCCCTGCCCTGCCCTGCCCTGCCCTGCCTTGCCCTGCCATGCTCTGCCTTGCCGTGCCCTGCCCTGCCTTCCATTGTCTTGCCATGCCCTGCCCTGCCCTGCCCTGCCCTGCCTTGCCCTGCCATGCTCTGCCCTGCCCTGCCCTGCCCTGCCTTCCCGAGCCCTTCTGTGTCCTGCCGTGCCTTGCCCTGCATTACCCTGCCCAGTCTTGTCATTCCCTGCCTTGCCTTGCCCTGCCCTGCTCTGCCCTGCCGTGCTCTGTACTCGCCTTGCCCTGCCCTGCACTTCCCTGCCTTGGCCAGTCCTGCCATCCCTTGCCATGCCTGCCCTACTCTTCCCTGCCCAGCCCTGCCCAGCCCTGCCCTACATTGCCCAGCCCTGCCTTCATATGCCCTTCCCTTGCTCTGCCCTGACTAGCCCTGCTCTGCCCTGAACTTCCTTGCACTGCCCTGCCTTCCCTTGTATTGCCTTGCAATGTCTTGCCCTGACTTGCCGTGCCCTGCCTTGCCCTGCCCTTTCCTGCCCTGCCTTTCCCTAGCTGTGCCTAGCCTTGCCCTGTCCTACTCTGCCCTGCCCTACTCTGCACTACCCTGCCTTCCCCTGCCATGCACTTCCCTGCCCTGCCCAGCCCTGCCTTGCATTGCCTTGCCCTGCCCTGCCCTGCCTTGCCTTGCCCTGCATTACCGTGCCCAGTCTTGTCCTGCCCTGTCTTGCCTTGCCCTGCTTTGACTTGCCCTGCCCTGCCCTGTCTTGCCCTGCTTTGCCCAGCCCTCCCTTCCTTTGCCCTGCCCTGCCCTGCCCTGACTTGCCCAGCCCTCTCTTCCCTTGCCCTACCCTGCCCTGCCTTGTTATCCTCTGCCCTGCCATGCCCTGCCATGCCCTACCTTGCCCTGCCTTACCCTGCCCAGTCTTGTCATTCCCTGCCTTGCCTTGCCCTGATTTGACTTGCCCTGCCCTGCCTTGCCTTGCCCTGCCCTACTCTGCCCTGCCCTACTCTGCACTACCCTGCATTACCCTGCCCTGCACTTCCCTGCCCTGCCTTGCCCAGCCCTCCCTTCCCTTGCCCAGCCCTCCTTTCCCTTGCCCTGCCCTGCCCTGCCTTCCCTTGCCCTGCCCTGCCCTGCCCTGCCTTGCCCTGCCCTGCTTTGCTGTCCTCTGCCTTGCCCTTCCCTGCCCTTCCTTGCCCAGCCCTCTCTTCCCTTGCCCTGCCCTGCCTTCCCTTGCCCTGCCTTCCCTTACCCTGCCTTACCCTGCCCTGCCCTGCCATGTCTTGCCCTGCCCTGCCTTCCCTTGCCCTGCCTTCCCTTGCCCTGCCTTGCCTTGCCCTGCCCTGCCCTGCTCTGCTTTGCCCAGTCCTCCCTTCCCTTGCCCTGCCACGCCTTGCCTTGCCCTGCCCTGTCTTCCCTTGCCCTGTCTTCTCTTGCCCTGCCTTGCCTTCCCCTGCCCTGCCCTGCTCTGCTTTGCCCAGAACTCCCGTCCCTTGCCCTGCCCTGCCCTGCCTTACCCTGCCCTGCCTTGCCCTGCCCTCTCTTCCCTTGCCCTGCCCTGCCCTGCCCTGCCTTACCCTGCCCTGCCTTGCCCTGCCCTCTCTTCCCTTTCCCTGCCCTGCCCTTCCTTGCCCAGCCCTGCTTTCCCTTGCCCAGCCCTCCCTTCCCTTGCCCTGCCCTGCCTTCCCTTGCCCTGCCCTGCCCTGCCCTGCCTTGCCCTGCCCTGCTTTGCTGTCCTCTGCCTTGTCCTTCCCTGCCCTTCCTTGCCCAGCCCTCCCTTCCCTTGCCATGCCCTACCTTGCCTTGCCCTGCCCTGCCTTCCCTTTCCCTGCCTTGCCCTGCCCTGCCTTGCCTTGCCCTGCCCTACCTTGCCTTGCCCTGCCCTGCCCTTCCCTGCCTTCCATTGCCTTGCCCTGCCTTGCCCTGCCCTGCCCTGCCCAGCCCTGTCCAGCCTTGCTGGACTGCCTGCCCTACCCTCCTTTGCTGTCCTCTGCCTTGACCAGCCCTGCCTTGCCCTGCCCTACTCTGCCCTGCCCTGCCCTATCTTGCCCAGCCCTGCCCAGCCCTGCCCTGCCTTGCCTTGCCCAGCCCTGCTTTTCCCTGCCCAGCCCTGTATTGCCCTCTATTTCTCTGCCTTACCTTGCCCTGCCCTGCCCTGCCTTTCCATGCCCTGCCTTGCCCAGCCCTCCCTTCCCTTGCATTCCTGTGCCCTGCCTTGCCCTTCCCTGCCCTGCCTTTCCAAGCCCTGCCTCGCCCAGCCCTGCCTTCCCTTGCACTGCCCTACCCTGCCTTACCATGTCCAGCCTTGCCAAGGCCTGCCTTACCTTGCCGTGACTTCCCCTCCCCTGCATTGCCCTGCCTTGCCCAGCCCTACCTTCCCTTGCCCTCCTCTGCCTTGCCTTGCCCTGCCCAACCCTCTCTTGCCCTGCCCTGCCTTGCCCTGCCCTGCCTCGCCCAGCCATGCCTTGCCCTGCCCTGCCTTGCCCTGCCCTGCCTTGCCCAGCCCTGGCTTCCCTTTCCCTGCCTTGCCCTGCCCTGCCCTGCCCTGCCCTGCCCTGCCCTGCCCTGCCCTGCCTAGCCATGCCCTGCCTTCCCTTGCCCTGCCCTGCCTTCCCCAGCCCTTCCTTGCCCTGCCCAGCCCTGCTTTGCCTTGCTCTGCCCTGCCCTGCCCAGCCCTGCATTGCCCTGTCCTTCTCTGCCTAATCTTGCCCAGCCCAGCCCTGCCCTGCCTTGCCCTGCCCTGCCTTGTCCTGCCCTGCCTTCTTTTGCCTTGCCCTGCCCTGCCCTACCCTGCCTTGCTGTGCAATGCCGTGCTCTGCCCTGCCCTACCATGCCTTGCCCTGCTCTGCCTTCCCCTGCCTTCTCCTGCCCTGCTCTGCCTTGCCTTGCCCTTCTTTGCCCTGCGTTGCCCTGCCTTGCCCTTCTTTGCCCTGCGTTGCCCTGCCTTGCCCCCCCGCCTTCCCTCACCCTGCCCTGCCCTGCCCTGCCCTACACTGCCTTCCCTTGCCCTTCCCTTGCCCTGCCTTGCACTGCCCTGCCCTGCCTTCCTTTGCCTTTCCCTGCCCTGTCTTGCCCTGCCCTGCCTTGCCCTGCCCTGCCCTGCCCTGCCTTGCCCTGCCCTACCCTGCCATGCCCTGCCTTGCCCTGCCCTGCCTCGCCCAGCCCTGCCTTGCCCTGCCTTGCCCTGCCCTACCCTGCCATGCCCTGCCTTGCCCTGCCCTGCCTCGCCCAGCCCTGCCTTCCCTTGCCCTGCCCTGCCCTGCCCTGCCCTGCCCTGCCCTGCCCAGCCCTGTCTCGCCCAGCCCTTGCTTCCCTTGCAGTGCCCTGCCCTGCCTTACCATGTCCAGCCTTGCCAAGGCCTGCCTTACCCTGCCGTGCCTTCCCCTCCCCTGCATTGTCATGCCTTGCCCAGCCCTGCCTTCCTTTGCCCTCCTCTGCCCTGCCTTGCCCTGCCCAACCCTCTCTTGCCCTGCCCTGCCTTGCCCTGCCCTGCCTCGCCCAGCCCTGACTTCCCTTGCACTGCACTGCCCTGCCTCGCCCTGCCGTGCCTTCCCCTCCCCTACGTTGCCCTGCCTTGTCCAGCCCTGCCTTCCCTTGCCCTCCTCTGCCCTGCCTTGCCCTGCCCAACCCTCTCTTGGCCTGCCCTTCCTTGACCTGCACTGCCCTGCCCTGCCCTGCCCTGCCTTGCACAGCCCTGTCTTCCCTTGCCCTGCCCTGCCCTGTCTTGCCCTGCCCTGCAATGCCCTGCCTTGCCCTGTCCTGCCCTGCCCTGCCTTTCCCTGCCCTGCCCTGCCCTGCCCTGCCTTACCCTGCTGTGCCTTCCCCTCCCCTGCATTGCCCTACCTTGCCCAGCCCTGCCTTCCCTTGCCCTGCCTTGCTGTGCCATGCCATGCCCTTCCCTGTCCTGCCCTACCCTGACATGCCCTGCTCTACCTTCCCCTGTGTTCTCCTGCCCTGCCCTGCCTTACCCTGCTCTTCCTTGCCCTGCCCTGCCTTCCCTTGCTCTGCCCTGCCAGGCCTTTAGCTCCCCTGCCCTGCCCTGCCTTGCCTTGCCCAGCCATGCTTTGCCCTGCCCTGCCCTGCCTTGCCCTGCCTTCCCTTGCCCTGGCCTGCCCTGCCTTGCCCTGCCCTGCCTTGCCCTACCCTGCCTTCCCTCGCTCTCCCCTGCCAGGCCTTAACTCCCCTGCCCTGCCCTGCCCTGCCTTGCCCTGCCTTCCCTTGCCCTGCCCTGCCCTGTCTTGCCCAGCCCTGCCTCGCCCAGCCCTGCCTTCCCTTGCCCTGCCTTGCCTTCCCTTGCCCTGCCCTGCCCTGCCTTGCCGTGCCCTGCCTTCCCTTGCACTGCCCTGCCCTGCCTTACCATGTCCAGCCTTGCCATGGCCTACCTTACCCTGCCGTGCCTTCCCCTCCCCTTCATTGCCCTGCCTTGCCCAGCCCTGCCTTCCCTTGCCCTCCTCTGCCGTGCCTTGCCCTGCCCAACCCTCTCTTGCCCTGCCCTGCCTTGCCCTGCCCTGCCTTGCCCTGCCCTGCCTCACCCAGCCCTGCCTTCCCTTGCCCTGCTCTGCCCTGCCTTGCCCTGCCTTGCTCTGCCCTGCCTTGCCCTGCCCTGCCCTGCATTTCCCAGCCCTCCCTTCCCTTGCCCTGCCCTGCCCTGCCTTGCCCTGCCTTGCCTTGCCCAGCCCTGCTTTGCCCTGCGCAGCCCTGCATTGCTTTGTCCTTTTCTGCCTTAATTTGCCCTGTCCTGGCCTCCCCTGTCTTGTCCTGGACTGCCCTGCCCTTCCTTGCCCTGCCTTCCCTTGCCCTGCCCTGCCGTGCCTTCCTTTGCCTTGCCCTGCCCTGCCTTGCCATGGCCTGCCCTGCTCTACCCTTCCTTGCCGTCCTCTCCCCTGCCCAGCCCTGCCTTGCACTGCCTTCCCCTGCCCTGCCCTGCCTTACCTTGCCCTACCCTGCCCTGCCCTGCCCTGCCCTGCCCTGCCTTGTCCTGCCCTGCCTTCCTTTGCCTAGCCCTGCCCTTCCCTTGCCCTACCTTGCCCTGCCCTGCCCTGCCTTGCCCTGCCCTGCCTTCCTTTGCCTTGCCCTGCCCTGCCTTGCCCTGCCCTGCCTTACCCTGCCCAGCCTTGCACTGTCCTGCCCTGCCTTACCCTGTCCAGCCTTGTTATGGCCTGCCCTGCCCTACCCTGCCTTGCTGTCCTCTGCCCTGCCCAGCCCTGCCTTGACCTGCCCTACACTGTCCTGCCCTGCCCTGGCCTTCGTTTGCCTTGCCCTGCCCTGCCTTGCCCTGCCTTGATGTGCCATGCCATGCCCTGCCCTGCCCTGCCCTACCCTACCCTGCCTTCTCCTGCCCTGCCCTGCCCTGGCCTTCCTTCCCTGCCCTGCCCTGCCTTGCCCAGCCCTGCCTTTCCTTGCATGCCTTGCCCTGCCCTGCCTCGCCCAGACCTGCCCAGCCCTCCCTTCCCTTGCATTGCTGTGCCCTGCCTTTCCCTACCCGGCCCTGCCTTTCCATGACCTGCCTTGCCCAGCCCTGCCTTCCTTTGCCCTGCCCTGCCCTGCCCTGCCTTTCCCAGCCCTGCCTTCCCTTGTCCTGCCTTACCCTGCCCTGCCCTGCCCTGCCCTGCGCTGCCTTGCCCTGCCCTGACTTCCTTTGCCTTGCCCTGCCCTGCCTTGCCCTACCTTGCCTTGCCCAGCCCTGCTTTGCCCTGCGCAGCCCTGCATTGCCCTGTCCTTTTCTGCCTTACTTTGCCCTGTCCTGGCCTCCCCTGTCTTGTCCTGGACTGCCCAGCCCTTCCTTGCCCTGCCTTCCCTTGCCCTGCCCTGCCGTGCCTTCCTTTGCCTTGCCCTGCCCTGCCATGCCCTGCCCTGCGCTACCCTACCTTACCATCCTCTGCCCTAGCCTGCCTTGCCCTGCCTTACCCTGTCCAGCCTTCCCCTGCCCTGCCCTGCCCTGCCTTACCTTGCCCTACCCTGCCCTGCCCTGCTCAGCCTTGCCCTACCTTGCCCTGCCCTGTTCTCCTGAGCCCTGCCTTGCCCTGCCCTGCCTTGCAGTCCCCTGCTCTGCTTGCCCTGCCCTTGCCTTGCCCTGCCATGCCCTGCCCTGACCTGCCTTCCCAAGCCCTTCTGTGTCCTGCCCTGCCTTGCCCTCCATTACCCTGCCTAGTCTTGTCATTCCCTGCCTTGCCTTGCCCTGATTTGACTTGCCCTGCCCTGCTCTGCCCTGCCATGCTCTGTACTTGCCTTGCCCTGCCCTGCACTTCCCTGCCTTGGCCAGTCCTGCCTTTCCTTGCCCTGCCTGCCCTACTCTTCCCTGCCCAGCCCTGCCCTGGCCAGCCCTGGCCAGCCCTGCCCTACATTGCCCAGTCCTGCCTTCACATGCCCTTCCCTTGCTCTGCCCTGACTAGCCCTGCTCTGCCCTGAACTTCCTTACCCTGCCCTGCCTTCCTTTGTCTTGCCCGGCCTTGCCGTGCCCTGCCTTGCCTTGTCCAGCCCTGCTTTGCCCTGCCCAGCCCTGTATTGCTCTGTCCTTTTCTGCCTTACCTTGCCCTGCCCTGCCTTGCCCAGCCCTGCATTGCCTTGATCTGCCCTGCCCTGCCCTGCCCTGCCCAGCCCTGCATTGTCCTGTCCTTCTCTGCCTAACCTTGCCCTGCCTTGCCCTGCCCTGTCTTGCTCTGCCCTGCCTTCCTTTGCCTTGCCCTGCCCTGCCCTACCCTGCCTTGCTGTCCTATGCCATGCCGTGCCCTGACCTGCCCTACCATGCCTTGCCCTGCTCTGCCTTCCCCTGCCTTCTCCTGCCCTGCCCTGCCTTGCCCAGCCCTCCCTTCCCTTGCCCTGCCCTGCCTTGCCCTGCCTTACGTTGCCCAGCCTTGCACTGCCCTGCCCTGCCTTACCCTGTCCAGCCTTGCCATGGGCTGCCCTACCCTACCCTGCCTTGCTCTACCATGCCCTGCCCTGCCCTGCCTTGCCCAGCCCTGGCTTCCCTTGCCCTACCTTGGTCTGCCCTGCCCTGCCTTGCCCTGCCTTGCCTTGCCCAGCCCTGCTCTGCCCTGCCCTGCCCTGCCTTGCCCTGCTCTGCCCTGCCCTGCCTTGCCCTGCTCTGCCCTGCCTTGCCCAGCCATGGCTTCCCTTGCCCTGCCTTGGTCTGCCCTGCCCTGCCTTGCCCTGCCTTGCCTTGCCCAGCCCTGTTTTGCCCTGCCCTGCCTTGCCCTGCTCTGCCCTGCCCTGCCTTGCCCTGCTCTGCCCTGCCCTGCTTTGCCCTGCCCTGCCTTGCCCTGCTCTGCCTTGCCTTGCCCAGCCCTGGCTTCCTTTGCCCTGCCTTGGTCTGCCCTGCCCTGCCTTGCCCTGCCTTGCCTTGCCCAGCCCTGCTTTGCCCTGCCCTGCCTTGCCCTGCTCTGCCCTGCCCTGCCTTGCCCTGCTCTGCCCTGCCCTGCCTTGCCCTGCTCTGCTCTGCCTTGCCCTGCCCTGCCTTCCCTTGCCCTGCCCTGCCTTGCACAGCCCTTCCTTGCCCTGCCCAGCCCTTCATTGCCCTGTCCTTCTCTGCCTAATCTTGCCCAGCCCAGCCCTGCCCTGCCTTGCCCTGCCCTGCCTTCCTTTGCCTTGCCTTACCCTGCCCTTCCTTGCCCTGCCCTGCCCTGCCCATCCTTGCCCTGCCTTCCCTTGCCCTGCCCTGCCGTGACTTCAGCTCCCCTGCCCTGCCCTGCCCTGCCCTACCCTGCCTTCCCTTGCCCTTCCCTTGCTCTTCCCTTGCCCTGCCTTGCTCTACCCTGCCCTGCCTTGCCCTGCTTTGCCCTGCCTTGCCCTGCATTGCCCTGTCACTTTCTGCCTTACTTTGCCCTGCTCTGCCCTGCCCTGACCTCCCCTGTCCTGTCCTGGACTGCCCTGCCCTTCCTTGCCCTGCCCTGCCTCGCCCTGCCCTGCCTTCCCTCGCTCTGCCCTGCAGTGCCTTTAGCTCTCCTGCCCTGCCCTGCCCTTTCCTGCCCTGCCCTGCCTTGCCTTGTCTTGCCTTGCCCTGCCCTCTTTTCCCTTCCCTTGCCCTGCCCTGCCCTGCCTTGCCCAGCCCTGCCTTGCCCAGCCCTGCCTTCCATTGCCCTGCCCTGCCCTGCCCTGCCCTACCCTGCCTTCCCTTGCCCTTCCCTTGCCCTTCCCTTGCCCTGCCTTGCTCTGCCCTGCCCTGCCTTGCCCTGCTTTGCCCTGTCTTGCCCTGCATTGCCCTGTCACTTTCTGCCTTACTTTGCCCTGCCCTGCCCTGCCCTGACCTCCCCTGTCTTGTTCTGGACTGCCCTGCCCTTCCTTGCCCTGCCTTCCTTGCCCAGCCCTGCCTTCCCTTGCCCTGCCTTGCCCTGCCCTGCCTTGCCCTGCCCTACCCTGCCCTGCCCTGCCCTACCCTGCCCTGCCCTGCCCTGCCTTCCCTTGCCCTGACCTGCCCGGCCTTGCCCAGCCCTGCCTTCCCTCGCTCTGCCCTGCCGTGCCTTTAGCTCTCCTGCCCTGCCCTGCCCTTTCCTGCCCTGCCCTGCCCTGCCTTGCCCTGTCTTGCCTTGCCCTGCCCTCCCTTCCCTTCCCTTCCCTTGCCCTGACCTGCCCTGCCTTGCCTTGCCCTGACCTGCCCTGCCTTGCCCAGCCCTGCCTTCCCTCGCTCTGCCCTGCCATGCCTTTAGCTCTCCTGCCCTGCCCTGCCCTTTCCTGCCCTGCCCTGCCTTGCCTTGCCTTGACTTGCCCTGCCCTCCCTTCCCTTCCCTTGCCCTGCCCTGCTCTGCCTTGCCCAGCCCTGCCTTCCATTGTCCTGCCCTGCCTTGCCCTGCCCTACCATGCCTTGCCCTGCTCTGCCTTGCCCTGCCCTGCCTTGCCCTTCCCTTGCCCTGCCTTGCTCTTCCCTGCCTTGCCTTTCCCTGCCTTGCCCTGCCCTGCCCTTTCCTGCCCTGTCCTGCTGTGCCCTGCCTTGCCCTGTCTTGCCTTGCCCTGCCCTCCCTTCCCTTCCCTTGCCATGCCCTGCCCTGCCTTCCCTTGCTCTGCCCTGCCTTGCCCAGCCCTTCCCTGCCCTGTGCAGCCCTGCATTGCCTTGTTCTTCCCTTGCTGTGCCTCGCCCTGCCCTGCCCTGCCTTGTTCTGACTTGCCTTGCCCAGCCCTGCATTGCCCTGCCCTGCCCTGCCTTACCTTGCCCTGCCCTGCCCTGTCCTGGCCTCCCCTGTCTTGTCCTGGACTGTCCTGGCCTTCCTTGCCCTGCCTTCACTTTTCCAGCCTTGCCCTGCCCTGCCCTGCTCTGCCTTCCTTTGCCTTGCCCTGCCCTGCCTTGATGTGCCTTGCACAGCCCTGCCTTGCCCAGCCCTGCCTTCCCTTGCCCTGCCTTGCCCTGCCCTGCCTTGCTCTGCCCTGCCCTGCCCTGCCTTCCTTTGCCTTGCCCTGCCCGGCCTTGCCCTGCCCTGCCCTGCCCTGCCCTGCTCTGCCCGGCCTTGCCCTGCCCTGCCCTGCCTTGCCTTGCCCAGCCCTGCTTTGCCCTACCCAGCCCTGCATTGCCCTGCCCTTTTCTGCCTTACCTTGCCCTGCCCTGCCCTGCCCTGGCCTCCCCTGTCTTGTCCTGGACTGCCCTGCCCTTCCTTGCCCTGCCTTCACTTTTCCTGCCTTCACTTTTCCTGCCTATCCCTGCCCTGCCCTGCCCTGCCTTCCTTTGCCTTGCCCTACCCTGCCCTACCTTGATGTGCCTTGCACAGCCCTGCCTTGCTCAGCCCTGCCTTCCCTTGCCCTTCCCTGCTGTGCCTTCAGCTCCCCTGCCCTGCCCTGCCTTCCTTTGCCTTGCCCTGCCCTGCCTTGCCCTGCCCTGCCCTGCCCTGCCCTGCCTTACCCTGCCTTGCCTTACCCTGCCTTGCCTTGCCCAGCCCTGCTTTGCCCTACCCAGCCCTGCATTGCCCTGTCCTTTTCTGCCTTACCTTGCCCTGCCCTGCCCTGCCCTGGCCTCCCCTGTCTTGTCCTGGATGGCCCTCCCCTTCCTTGCCCTGCCCTGCCCTGCCCTGCCCTGCCTTCCCTTGCCCTGCCCTGCCCTGCCTTTCCCTGCCCTGCCTTGCCCAGCCCTGCCTTCCCTTGCCCTTCCCTGCCCTGCCCTGCCTTGCCCAGCCCTGCCTTCCCTTGCACTGCCCTGCCCTGCCTTACCCTGTCCAGCCTTGCCATGGCCTGCCCTGCCCTACACTGCCTTGCCGTCCTCTGCCCTGCCCAACCCTGCATTGCCCTGTCCTTCTCTGCCTAACCTTGCCCGGCCCTGCCCTGCCTTGCCCTACCCTGTATTGCCCTGCCCTGCCCTGCCTTGCCCTGCCTTGCTGTGCCATGCCATGCCCTTCCCTGTCCTGCCCTACCCTGACATGCCCTGCTCTACCTTCCCCTGTGTTCTCCTGCCCTGCCCTGTTTTACCCTGCTCTTCCTTGCCCTGCCCTTCCCTGCCCTGCCCTGGCTTCCCAAGCTGTCCCTTCCCTTGCCCTGCCTTGATCTGCCCTGCCCTGCCCTGCATTGCCCTGCCTTGCCTTGCCCAGCCATGCTTTGCCCTGCCCTGCCCTACTTTGCCCTGCCCTGCCCTGCCCTACCCTGCCTTGCCCAGCCCTGCCTTCCCTTGCCCTGCCCTGCCCTGCCTTTCCCTGCCCTGCCTTGCCCAGCCCTGCCTTCCCTTGTACTGCCCTGCCCTGCCTTACCCTGTCCAGCCTTGCCATGGCCTGCCCTGCCCTACACTGCCTTGCCGTCCTCTGCCCTGCCCAACCCTGCATTGCCCTGTCCTTCTCTGCCTAACCTTGCCCGGCCCTGCCCTGCCTTGCTCTGCCCTGTATTGCCCTGCCCTGCCCTGCCTTGCCCTGTCCTGCCTTCTTTTGCCTTGCCCTGCCCTGCCTTGCCCTGCCTTGCTGTGCCATGCCATGCCCTTCCCTGTCCTGCCCTACCCTGACATGCCCTGCTCTACCTTCCCCTGTGTTCTCCTGCCCTGCCCTGCCTTACCCTGCTCTTCCTTGCCCTGCCCTGCCCTGCCCTGCCTTCCCAAGCTGTCCCTTCCCTTGCCCTGCCTTGATCTGCCCTGCCCTGCCTTGCCCTGCCCTGCCCTGCATTGCCCTGCCTTGCCTTGCCCAGCCATGCTTTGCATTGCCCTGCCCTACCTTGCCCTTCCCTGCTCTGCCCTACCCTGCCTTGCCCTGCCCTGCCTTCCCTTGCCCTGGCCTGCCCTGCCTTGCCCTGCCCTGCCTTGCCCTACCCTGCGTTCCCTCGCTCTGCCCTGCCGTGCCTTTAGCTCCCCTGCCCTGCCCTGCCCTGCCCTGCCCTGCCCTGCCCTTTCCTGCCCTGCCCTGCCCTGCCTTGCCCTGCCTTACCTTGCCCTGCCCTGCCCTGGCCTGTCTTGCCCTGCCCTGCCTTGCCCTGCCCTGCCCTGCCTTGCCCTGCCCTGCCCTGCCCTGCCCTGCCTCGCCCAGCCCTGCCTTCCCTTGCCCTGCCCTGCCCTGCCTTACCCTGTCCAGCCTTGCCATGGCCTGCCTTACCCTGCCGTGCCTTTCCCTCCCCTGCATTGCCCTGCATTGCCCTGCCCTGCCTCGCCCAGCCCTGCCTCGCCCAGCCCTGCCTTCCCTTGCCCTGCCCTGCCTTCCCTTGCCCTGCCCTGCCCTACCCTGCCCTGCCTTGCCCTGCCCTGCCCTGCCCTGCCTCACCCAGCCCTGCCTTCCTTTACACTGCCCTGCCCTGTCCTGCCTCGCCCAGCCCTGCCTTCCCTTGCCCTGCCCTGCCCTGCCCTGCCTCGCCCAGCCCTGCCTTTCCCTGCACTGCCTTGCCCTGCCCTGCCCTGCCCTGCCCTGCCCTGCCCTGCCCTGCCTTACCCTGCTGTGCCTTCCCCTCCCCTGCATTGCCCTGCCTTGCCCAGCCCTCCCTTCCCTTGCCCTCCTCTGCCCTGCCTTGCCCTGCCCAACCCTCTCTTGCCCTGCCCTGTCTTGCCCTGCACTGCCTTGCCCAGCCCTGCCTTCCCTTGCCCTTCCCTTGCCCTGCCTTCCCCTGCCCTGCCCTGCCTTCCTTTGCCTTGCCCTCCCCTGCCCTCCTTTGCCTTGCCCTCCCCTGCCCTGACTTGCTATGCCATGCCTTGCCCTGCCTTGCTCTGCCCTGCCCTGCCTTACCCTGCCTTGCCGTCCCCTGCCCTGCCCAGCCCTGCCTTGCCCTGCCCTTATCTGCCCTGCCCTTCCCTGCCCTGCCCTTCCCTGCCCTGCCCTTCCCTGCCCTACCTTGCCCAGCCCTCCCTTCACATGCCCTCCCCTTGCTCTGCCCTGCCTTGCCCTGCCCTGCCCTGATCTTCATTGCCCTGCCCTGCCTTCCCTTGCCTTGCCCTGCTTTGCCATGCCTTCCCCTCCCCTCCTTTCCCCTCCCCTCCCCTCCTTTCCCCTCCCCTCCCCTCCTCTCCTCTCCCCTCCCCTCCTCTCCTCTCCCCTCCTCTCCCCTCCTCTCCTCTCCTCTCCTCTCCTCTCCTCTCCTCTCCTCTCCTCTCCTCTCCTCTCCTCTCCTCTCCTCTCCTCTCCTCTCCTCTCCTCTCCTCTCCTCTCCTCTCCTCTCCTCTCCGAACCTCTCCTCTCCTCTCCGAACCTCTCCTCTCCTCTCCTCTCCGAACCTCTCCTCTCCTCTCCTCTCCTCTCCTCTCCGAACCTCTCCGAACCTCTCCTCTCCGAACCTCTCCTCTCCGAACCTCTCCTCTCCTCTCCGAACCTCTCCTCTCCGAACCTCTCCTCTCCGAACCTCTCCTCTCCTCTCCAAACCTCTCCTCTCCGAACCTCTCCTCTCCTCTCCGAACCTCTCCTCTCCGAACCTCTCCTCTCCTCTCCAAACCTCTCCTCTCCGAACCTCTCCTCTCCTCTCCGAACCTCTCCTCTCCGAACCTCTCCTCTCCTCTCCGAACCTCTCCTCTCCGAACCGAACCTCTCCTCTCCTCTCCGAACCTCTCCTCTCCGAACCTCTCCTCTCCGAACCTCTCCTCTCCAACAGTTGGGGCTGTTCAGTCTGGAGAAGAGAAGGCTCCGAGGAGACCTCGTTGTGGCCTCCCAGTATCTGCAGGGGGCTACAAGAAAGCTGGAGAGGGACTTTTCAGGGTGTCAGGGAGGGATGGGACTGGGGGGAATGGAGCAAAACCAGAAATGGGTAGATTGAGATTGGATGTTAGGAAGAAGTTGTTCCCCATGAGGGTGGTGAGAGACTGGCACAGGTTGCCCAGGGAGGTGGTGGAAGCCTCCTGCCTGGAGGTTTTTGCAGCCAGGCAGGCTGTGGCTGTGAGCAACCTGCTGCAGTGTGAGGTGTCCCTGGCCATGGCAGGGGGTTGGAACTGGCTGAGCCTTGAGGTCCTTTCCAGCCCTGACAGTTCTGTGATTCTATAATAACATGCTAAAATAAACAGCAGCAGGAGGATGTTGGCAGGGAATGGATGCTTTAGCAGAGGAGGAGGGGGGAAAAGAGGTCTGAAGCCTTTTGGGACACAGAGATGCAGTGGCCAGTCTGAAATGATAAAGGTTCCATTAAAGGAACATGGAAAATATTGACACTGCAATTGTACTTCAGTGATTGGGAAACCCTGCTGAGAGATGCAGCTGCTGAGCTGCAAAGGTCAACTGCCACTCCCAGAAGTTCTGCTGGAAACAAGGCCACCCAGGACACCCTCTGAACACTGCTGGG
Organism: Melanerpes formicivorus; assembly: GCF_026170545.1. Lineage (NCBI taxonomy): Eukaryota > Metazoa > Chordata > Aves > Piciformes > Picidae > Melanerpes > Melanerpes formicivorus. The sequence goes on along the minus strand of NW_027142742.1, from coordinate 20,924 downwards.
ACACCCTGTCCTGGGGGGTGAGGGACAGATGTTTAACCCCATCTTGCAGATGAAGACACACACGTGGGTATGGCTTCTCTCTTGTGGGTGGGGAGAAGGGTGACTCCGTAAGCTCAGGGCACTTTTATACCTATGGTGATACTGTGATTCTGTGATACCACATCCCCAAGCACCACATCCAAAACACCCTGAAACACCTCCAGGCTTGGGGACTCCACCACCTCCCTGGGCAGCACATTCCAGTGCCTGATCACTCTTGCTGGGAAAAAAATTCTTCCTACTGTCCAGTGTAAACCTATCCAGTGGCAGCTTGAGGCCCTTCCCTCTTGTTCTATCACTAATTACCTGTGAGAAGAGACCAGCAGCAGCCTCTCCACAAGGTCCTTTCAGGTAGTTGTAGACAGCAATGAGGTCTCCCCTCAGCCTCCTCTTTTCCAAACTAACCATCCCCAGCTCCTTCAGCTGCTCTTCATCAGATTTATTCTCCAGGCCCTTCACAGCCTCTTTGCCCTCCTCTGCCCTGGCTCCAGCACCTCCACATCTCTCCTGGACTGAGGTGCCCAAAACTGCACACAATACTTGAGGTGTGGCCTCACCAGAGCTGAGTACATGTGCTGCTATAAACTCCTACACAGACAAGCCCAGAGGCAAGTGGATAAACTAAAAGAGGGCTATTCCTGATCCCCCTGGCTCCAGCCATGGGAGCCACCATACACCAACAGCCATTAACATCTGCAGGCATGCTAACAGGCATTAACATCTGGGCATGGAGCTTGGCCACACAGAGCTGCAGCACAAAGAGCCCAGTGGAAATGAAGTTTGCCAGGGCATCCTCTGGCCACTGAGCCTTCTGCTAACTGCTGTGTGAGATCCACACTGTGACAGTGCAGCAAGCATGGTACCAGCTGTGGCTTTCTGGAGGAAAGTCTCATTTTGGGCCAGCCTGCTGGAAGCAGGTGTGTTCAGAGCATGAAAGAGTTTATTTCCAGTGGTTGGTTCTTGGACAGGCTGAGGGAGCTGAGGATGTTCAGCTGGGAGAAGAAAAGACTCTGGAAGGACCTTTGAACAGCCTTACAGTACTTGAAGAGAATCTGCTGGAAAGCTGGAGAGGGACTTTTTATGAGGGTGTCTACAGACAGGACAAGGGGGAATGGTTTGAAGATGAGGGAGAGCAGTGCTAGGCTGGATCTTAGGAAGAAGTTCTTCAGTATGAGGGTGGTGAGACTCTGGAATAGGTTGCCCAAGGTGGTTGTGGATGCCTCCTTGCTGAAGGTGTTCAAGGCCAGGCTGGATGAGGCCTTGGGCAACCAAGTCTAGTTGAGAGGTGTTCCTACCCATAGCATGGGGGTTGAAGTTGATGGTCCTTGAGGTCCCTTCCACATGGGCCAGCCTATGATGTGCACTTACAGCCCACAAAGCCAATCAGATCCTGGGCTGCATCAGGAGAAGTGTGGCCAGCAGCTCTGTACTCAGCTCTGGTGAGACCCTACCTGGAGTACTGCCTCCAGTTCTGGAGCCCCTATGACAAGAGGGATGTGGAGGTGCTGGAAGGTGTCCAGAGAAGGGCCAGGAGGATGATCAGAGGGCTGGAGCACCTCTCCTATGAGGACAGACTGAAGGAGTTGGGGCTGTTCAGTCTGGAGAAGAGAAGGCTCCCAGGTGACCTCATTGTGGCCTTCCAGTATCTGAAGGGGGCTCCAAGAAGGCTGGGGAGGGACTGCGCAGGATCTCAGGTAGTGATAGGACTAGGGGGAATGGAATGAAGCTGGAGGTGGGGAGATTCAGGCTGGAGGTGAGGAGGAAGTTCTTCCCCATGAGAGTGGTGAAGCCCTGGAATGGGTTGTCCAGGGAGGTGGTTGAGGCCCTGTCCCTGGAGGTGTTTAAGGCCAGGCTGGCTGAGGCTGTGGCCAGGCTGATCTAGTGTGGGGTGTCCCTGCCCATGGCAGGGGGGTTGGAACTAGATGATCCTTGTGGTCCCTTCCAGCCCTGACTGATACTATGATTCTATGATGCTAGGCTTGGTGATTCTGTGTTTCTAGGAGCACGTGTGTTCTCCCAGCTATGGGACTGAGGGCTTCCCACATCCTTACTGTCCCAAGGCTTTCAGGCCAGTCACAGTATTTGAGGAGCCAAAATACCTGGGTAACTGTGCTCTCAGAAGCACAGATTTGTTTTGTAAACACTCTTTCATGTGTCTAGGGCCATCTCCAACATGAAGCCCTGTCATAATCTGGTGGTACACTGGGGCTTGTTTACAAGATAAACTAAGAGCTGCTTTCCTCACAGCCACTGGCCCTGCTTGGAACACAAAATGGGAGTTATCTGTGCATGTCAGAACCAGGAGAGCCAAAGCCACCTTGGAGGTGCCCTTTGGGCCTCTCTTTCTGCTACCTTGCAAACATCTTTCTTTTTTCAGGGGTGGCACCCCAGCACCTAATCTTCCAGGGGCACATGTACTTCTCCCAGGGAGGCATGTTAGGAAAGGAGGAGCTGATGACTTTTTTTCTTTGCCTTCCCATGGCTTAGTCCACTTCTGCTTATCAGCCAGCCTCAGCACTTGGGGTGTGAAATCTGGAGCAGAATGTTTCAGCTGTTTTTTTCAGCACTGGCCTCTTTTGTTTTCAAAACAGCTGAGTGAAAGTGCATCCATTTGGGCACTTTGTGCATCTGTAGTTAGCAATATAAGAGGAGAGGCCTCAGTGACTTTTTTTTGCTCCCCCCTCCCCAATGATGTTTAGTGACTGCATTAAAAGGCCACACACAAGCTCCTCTCTTATTTGCATATCAATGCTTAGCCTATTAGAAGCCAATGGAGTGAGGGTCTCGCAGTACATACCCTCTCACAGCAGGATGCTCAGACTTCCCATGACATCCTTTCTTCAGCTTTCATGTCAGTGAATATTATATTGTGATGCCTTGGAGCCAGGATAAACTGGGGGCCGTTAAATGTTCAGATGCATGCTCAATCTGTGAAGCTTGCAGCTGCTCCTCTCTTTTGATAATGCTAGTAAGCAAAATTAGTAAATAAAATAAATGCTCAAGGTTCATTTGCTGCACACCCCAATTCATGAATGAGAATAGAATCCAGGGCATCAAAGAAAAATAAAAGCAGCCAAAAAAAACCAAACAACCCCAACAACCCAGGCTAGTAATAACATGTTCCCCTTAGGCCTCCTGCTTAACCTAAATGTTATGTTAAAGGGATAAATGGGAGAACTGAATTATTATCCAGAGTTAAAAGCCAGGCAGGGGATGTGAGATCACACCCTGTTAGTAAGATCAGCATTATCTCCTCGAGACAAAGAACAGGAAATATTGCGCTGAGAAAATGTGGCAGGTTTAACATCCTCACCGCTGCCACTCCTTATTGACCTAGGCAGTGCACATGAGCTCAAGAGGCTCATGAGACTGGGAGCAAGATCATAGAATGATAGAATCAATAATGATGGAAAAGACCTCAGAGATCAAGTCCAACCTGTCACCCAACACCTCAGGACTAACTAAACCATGGCACCAAGTGCCTCATCCAATCCTTTCTTGCACACCTCCAGTGATGGTGACTCCACCACCTGCTTGGGCAGCACATCCCAATGGCCAGTCTCTCTTTCTGGGTAGTATTTCTTCCTGACATCCACCCCAAACCTCCCCTGGCACAGCTTGAGACTGTATCCTCTTGTTCTGGGGCTGGGTGCCTGGCAGAAGAGACCAACCCCCACCTGGCTACAACCGCCCTTCAGGGAGGTGTGGTGTTGGATGGTAGGTTGGATGCGATGATCTTGAAGGTCTCTTCCAACCTGGTCTGGTCTATTCTATTCTATTCTATTCTATTCTATAAAAAAGGACTCCCCTGAGCTTCCTCTCCTACAGGCTAGGCAACCCCAGCTCCCTCAGCCTCTCCTCACAGGGCTGTGCTCCAGACCCCTCCCCAGCTTTCTTGCCCTTCTCTGGACACCTTCCAGCATCTCAACATATTTCCTAACCTGAGGAGCCCAGAACTGGACACAGGACTCAAGGTGTTGTCTGACCAGTGCTCAGTACAGGCCAGAATGACTTCCCTGCTCCTGCTGGCCACACTGTTCCTGATGCAGGCCAGGATGCCATTGGCCTTCTTGGCCACCTGGGCACACTACTGGCTCCTGTTCAGCTGCTGTCAACCAGTACCTCAAGGTCCCTCTCTACCTGGCTGCTCTCAGCCACTCTGACCCCAGCCTGTAGCTCTGCATGGGGTTGTTGTGGCCAAAGTGCAGCACCCATCACTTGAACTTGTTAAATGGCATCATGTTGGACTCTGTCCATCTGCCCAGCCTGTCGAGGTCCCTCTGAAGAGCTCTCCTACCCTCTAACAGATCAACACCTGATCATCCCTGCTCCCAACCCACTCCACCCACCCCTCGCTTGGCTCTCAACTGCAAGAAGGAGTGAATCTGCCATGGGTTGTGTGTGGTTGAAACAAGATAAGAAAGCTCCCTGGAGAAGGGTGTTTTCAAAGAGAAGAAACCTAAATTGGGTGTTAACCTTCCCTTGGTGGAGGTGGTGGAGAGTTAAGGATGAGGTGTCCCTGGAAAACACCATCAGCTGGGTGCGGGCCTCCCTGTGCACCTGCCACAGATGGAGCTGCAATGGAGGAGACAAAGTGGCCTCAGCAGATTGTCTGAAGGCTCCCAGCTCAGGCTGTGCTGCTATTCAGCCAGCCCTGGACAGGCTGGAGAGTGGGGCAGGGAGAAATTGAATGAAATACACCAAGGACAAGTGCAGTCTTGCATCTGCAAAAGAACAGCCCCAGGAACAGGTATAGGCTAGGCACTGACTTGGAGAGCTGCACAGGGGAAAGGGACCTGGGGGTGCTGGTGGACAGGAGGATGCCCAAGAGCCAGCAATGTGCCCTCGTGGCCAAGAAGCTAAGGGCATCCTGGGGTGGATTAGAAAGGCTGTGGTTAGTAAATCAAGAGAGGTTATTCTCCTGCTCTACTGTGTCCTGGTGAGGTCACATCTGTGTCCAGTTCTGGGCTCCTCAGTTCAAGGACCTCAGCAAACTGCTTGAGAGAGTCCAGCACAGAGCCACAAAGCTGCTGAAGGCAGTGGAACATCTCTCTGTGAGGACAGGCTGAGGGAGCTGGGGCTTGGAGCTTGGAGCAGAGTTGACTTCATTCCTGGTGATAAAGATGTGCAGGACAGTGTCAGGAGGACAGAGCCAGGCTCTGCTCACGGATGTCCATGGCAGGACAAGGGGCACTGGGGGCAAACTGGAGCAGAGAAGGTGCCACAGGAACAGAAGGGAAAACTTTTTTCCTGTGAGGGTGCCAGAGCCCTGGAGCAGGCTGCCCAGAGAGGTTGTGGAGTCTCCTGCTCTGGAGACATTCCAAACCCACCTGGATTTGTTCCTGTGTGACCTGCCCTGGGTGATCCTGCTGTGGCAGGGGGGTTGGTCTCTATCTTTTGAGGTCCCTTTTCTGCCCCTAACATTTTGTGACTGTATCCAAAGCCTCTGCTGCAATACAGGGGAAATACAGAAAGCAAGCCTGGTATGATTGCAGTTCTGGGGTTGAGCAGTGTGTTCTGAGACAGAAGCAAAGCATGTGAAGTTTGAAGTTAATTGACCAAATTTCTCTCACCTGCAGCACATGCTCTGTTTTAGCTCCCTTCAGTATCTGAATGTACCACTTGCAGTGTTAACACTAACTCCTAATCTGATTTTTACTAATGCTTAACTTCACACTCTGTGAGTTCTCATTAAAACCTCAAAATGCATAAATTTAAACACATGCTTAGCTCTTTGCAGAATTAGGGTTGCATGTTGTGCAAGACATAAGATATATAATACAGCTGCAGGAGAATTCCTGCTTGGGTTTTCTTTCCCCCCACCCGGGTCACTTTTGCTATTTGACTGTAGTTTCCAAGGAGGGCATCTTTCAAGACTGGGCTACAGGTTAAAAAACTCTTAGCTGGCATTTTATAGCAGGACAAACTATGCCTAAGGAAAAACAAAATGCCTCTGAGAAATGCAATCCATTTGCCTGTTTTGAAGTGATGACTGAGTAAATTACAGTCACATCAAATGGATTTGGGACTTCCCCCCAGTTTTTCTCACATCCTGGGAGGGGGTGAAGCAGTTCACTGGCAATGCTCAGTGTGTGACATTTCTGGGGTTAGAATAGAATAGAATAGAATAGAATAGAATAGAATAGAATAGAATAGAATAGAATAGAATAGAATAGAATAGACCAGGTTGGAAGAGACCTTCAAGATCATCGCGTCCAACCTATCAACCAATCCAACACCACCTAATCAACTAAACCATGGCACCAAGCACCCCATCAAGTAAGTCTCCATTGATTAGCTTGGAGAAGAGGAGGCTCAGGGGAGACCTTATTACTCTCTACAACTACCTGAAGGGAGGTTGTAGCCAGGTGGGGGTTGGTCTCTTCTCCCAGGCAAGCAGCATCAGAACAAGAGGACACAGTCTCAAGCTGTGCCAGGGGAGGTTTAGGCTGGAGGTGAGGAGAAAGTTCTTCCCAGCAAGAGAGATTGGCCATTGGAATGTGCTGCCCAGGGAGGTGGTGGAGTCACCATCCCTGGAAGTGTTTAGGAAGAGCCTGGCTGAGGCACTTGGTGCCATGGTTCAGTTGATGAGATGGTGTTGGGTGATAGGTTGGACTCAATGATCTCTGAGGTCTTTTCCAACCTGGTCAATTCTGTATTCTGTATTTCAGGATGCTCCCCTTGGCTTTGCCCAGGCAGCTAAATCACAACTTCCAGCACCCTTTTCCAAACACCAGTCACTGATATTTCTGTAAATCTCACACTTCTCTTGAGCCTTCCTGCCAGTCAACTAATTTCCTATCCTGCCAGTGGAAACAGAACTGTGGAGATGTGAATTCCCATCCTTGAAGCAAAATGGATCACAGGGAGTGCACACAGCTGATTTCCAAGACACACTCGACCACCTCTGAATCAGAAGCAGAGTAACATTTCCCATCCTGCTTCCTGACAGAGGCCACTGTGGCTGTAGGAGCTATTTCGGACTAGGACATAGGAAATCTTCTCAAATAATTTCCTAATGTCCTAACTTTAGGGAAAGTTTCTGCTTCTTACCTACCTGTGTAACCATTGTCCTGAAGCATGGCAATGCCTTTCCCTTCATTGTTTTATCTTGTCTAATATCAGTGTGGCTGTTTCCATTTTCCAGAAGTGCATAACTCTTTTTCTTTCCCCTCTAATCTTCCCACACTGCCTCAGTGACAAGAATCTCATTTCTAGCACTCTCATCTCATATCCCTCCCTTGTCTCACTGGAGTCTCTTAGCAGCCCAAGCACTCAAGAGAGGCTCCTGGTGCCATGCTCAGTTTTGATGTGCTAATAGCAAATATGGAGTAAGATATAATAACAGACCTCTAACACACCTACTTGATCACCTGTGTACTGTTGGCCATGTTTTTACACAAGGTTTGGAGATGGAGACTCTCTGGCAATTCCTCATAAAGAGACAGGAGTAGTGACCTCGTGCCGTGCGAGGGGGCCTGCCTCAGCCCTCCCATGCTCCTGGGTGAGAAAACTCTGGCTCCAGATATCTCAAATTTGCCTCCAAGGATAAAGTCTGCTCAGTTTGGGGGGAGAAAAAAGGAAAGTGAGGGTAGAAAAACAAACAAACAAACAAACCCCCAAAAGAAAACACTGGTTGGTCATAGGATCAAGGGGAAATCAAAACTGAAGCAAGGATTCTAATTTGGGAGAGTGCTTTGGGACCCATTGCTGCTGTGTAATGTCCCTTGGCTAGGAAGGACAGATATACAAACATTTCCTCACATTTCAGGCCAGAAAGGGGTAATTATGATCAGTTACTGAGCCTTTCACACTGCTGTTAAGGATGCTGCTGCAGCCAGCTTTGCCTCAAGGCATCCCTGGAGAGATGGCAGATTGAAGGCTGAAGCCCACAGCCGCTTGGCCAGCACAATGCTTTGAAGGGTGGGGAGGGAAGGAGGCAAAGGTTCCCTCCCATCACGTGGGCAGACCCTGCTTGTATGCTTGTTTCAGTGTATTTCCCCTTTGTCCACATACCTGGCTACTATGAGCTTCTCACCCCTGCCCTAAACTGCTACCTGCCTCCTCCTACCTGCCTAGACAAAGAGGCATGAGGAAAACATTGCCTTCAGAAGACTGGAAGAAATCCTTCACGCCTTATTTTTACTTGCTTTGCTTCCCTTTGATTTGTCTCATCCTCTGAACATGTACAAATCAAGAAAACCTTTCCAGGTGCTATATTTTGTCCTTTCAGCCTACCAAGACCTCATTAGAGCTGCGGGTTGGTCTACAGGACTCCCTGGTGGGGCTTCAGGGGCTTCTCTTACTCCCTACCAGCTTGGTGCTCCCGCTACCTGCACTCCTGGAGCAGCACCTGCCCTTTAGCTGAGGCTGCTGCAGCAAAGACTGAGCATTTCAGTGCTTTCTCAGCTCATTTTCATGTTTTACACATTCCTCTTGGCAACTGCGGCGAAGATTTTAACGTAGCAACCAGGTTTGGATAGGCAGCGCTAACAGATTTTTGCCTTCTATTTTACAGCACAGGCTAACAGCTGTTTAGAAAGCAGTGGTGGAAGAATGCAGTCCAGTGGGTATGCTGACTGCTCATTTATCCAGAGGGATTACACCGTGGTGAGCAGCAGCATTTGGACTTCAATTTAGTATGCATCCAGCCGAATTATGCGATTAGCTGCTCTGTAATAAGCCAGCACAGAAAACACTTGCAGGGAAATGGGTGCCAGACAAAAAGCATGGGATTGGTCTACCGGTTCTTCTAATGCTGGGCAGTTAAGCTCTAAATACATAGGTGTAAGGATTTGGGCTGCCTTACTGGTTTTCTGGTGCACTCTATGTACATAGATCTCTTTGGACAGCAACATTCTGAGCTGGGCTAGGAACTGGCTGGAGGGCAGAGCCCAGAGAGTGGTGGTGAATGGTGCCACATCCAGCTGGCAGCCAGGCACCAGTGGCATCCCCCAGGGATCAGTGCTGGGCCCCATCCTCTTTAACATCTTCATTGATGAGCTGAATGAGGGGGTCGAGTCAGTCATCAGCAAATGTGCACATGACACCAAGTTGGGAGCAGATGTTGGTCAGTCAGAAGGCAGAAGGGCTCGGCAGAGGGACCTCAACTGACTGGACAGATGGGCAGACTCCAACAGGATGGCATTCAACAAGTCCAAGTGCCTGGTGCTGCACTTTGGCCACAACCCCATGCAGAGCTACAGGCTGGGGTCAGAGTGGCTGAGAGCTGCCAAACAGAGAGGGACCTGGCTTGCCTATTGTCAGCTGCCTAAACATGAGCCAGCAGTCCAGGTGTCCAGGAAGTCCAATGGCATCCTGGCCTGCATCAGGAACAGTGTGGCCAGCAGGAGCAGGGAAGTCATTGTGCCCTGTACTCTGCACTGGTTAGGCCACACCTTGAGTCCTGTGTCCAGTTCTGGGCCCCTCAGTTTAGGAAGAACATTGAGACACTTGAAGGTGTCCAGAGAAGGGCAACAAGGCTGGGGAGAGGCCTTGAGCACAGCCCTGTGAGGAGAGGCTGAGGGAGCTGGGGTTGCTTAGCTTGGAGAAGAGGAGGCTCAGGGGAGACCTTCTTGCTCTCTGCAACTCCCTGAAAGGTGGTTGTAGACAGCTGGGAGTTGGTCTCTTCTCTCTAGCAACCAGAATCAGAACAAGGGGACACAGTCTCAAGCTGTGCCAGGAGAAATTTAGGCTGGAGGTGAGGAGAAAGTTCTTCACTGAGAGAGTCATTTGTCATTGGAATGTGCTGCCCAGGGAGGTGGTGGAGTCACCATCCCTGGAGGTGTTCAAGAGGGGATTGGATGTGGCACTTGGTGCCATGGTGTAGTCATGGGGTCTGTGGTGACAGGTTGGACTTGATGGTCTTTGAGGTCTCTTCCAACCTTGGTGATACTGTGATCTGTAACTACAGCCACAGAGCTGCAATGATTTCAAGGTCTTTATATTACCCATTCAATAATATGTTAAACTATTATCATCATCATCATCATCATCATTATTTACTTTAACTATGGCAGTCTTCAAACACCCTCACAGATCAGTGTTTTCCTGTCACTTAAAAGAGGTTGTGAGAGTTTAAAGAGAGACTGTAAGAAACAAATATTTTAGAGGAAAAGCCTGTCCCAGAAGAAACAGCTCAGTGGTTTTTAAGAACAGAGAGACAGAGAATTAGGCATTGTTTTTTGACTGGTGCTAGGACTTTTTACTTTGATGGGGCTGCTCTTGCCTGCTTCTTGCCCCCTTAGGTAGTGCTGCCTCTCCCCAGGATGTAAGGGACAGGAACAGGAGGAGATCCTCCTTCCTTCTCCGGCTCTGCCACAAAGGAGTGGGAAGAAAAGAGCCCTGAGCAACATTTTTGTCTCTGGGCACCCCCATCAGGCTATGGGTCCTTGGCAAGTGTACAAATAGGGCAGGGAGTCAAGGCAAGAGATTTCTCATCCCATCCAAAGCTCTTGTCTGTTAATTTCAACCTTTTCACCATGGAGGACTGACCACAGTCCCTGCCACCATCCTGATCCTCATGAGAAACCAAGGAATTGGCAATACTGTGCTGTGGAGCAGCTGTGGACAGGAGGTGAGTTTTGGCATGCAGTGTGTGTGAACTTGGATAAAATGAGGTCTTGAGTGTAACAAACATGACACTCTATGCTGATGGCTTCTGCTTACTCCATCTGCACCTCCCTCCTGCACACAGGAGTAAGATACTCCCTTTCTGTCCCCATCTAAGAGAGGCTGTGTTGTCACCTTTCTAGCTTTATCACTTTGCTTGGTCAGAGCCCTGGTAAAGCTCAGAAGGAAACAAACCTTTCCTTGTCTTCTTGTTTGACAAGACATGTTAAATGAGAGACTGGAAACACTGAACAGCTACGAACATGGTGACTGCTGTTCATCCTCTGTGCTGTCTGGGGTCACAGCCTTATAGAGAAGAGCACCTACAGAGGTGACCAGAGCCACACTGCTGAATAAGGCTAAGAAGGCTGAAGTATGGCTGTAGGCAACTCATCCGAAATTCACAGATGCACAGATTGCATTGGGTTGGAAGGGACCCTAAACAGTCATTTTGCCTAACCCCCCTGCACTCAGCAGGGACACCTCCAACTAGAGCAGGCTGCACAGGGCTACATCCAGTTTAGTTTTGACTGTTTCCAGGGACAAGGCCTCAACCACATCCCTGGGCAGCCTGGTCCAGTATTTCACCACTCTCACTGTGCAGAACTTACTTCTGATATCCAACCTAAACCTGCCCTGCTCTAGTTTCAAACCATTGCCTCTCATCCTATCACTCCAAGCCCTTCTAAACAGTCCCTCCCCAGCCTCCCTGTAGGTCCCCTTCACATAGAGAAATGTAGCTCTAAGGTTTCCCCAGACCCTTCTCTTCTCGAGGCTGAACAGCCCCAGTTCTTACATAGCCTGTCTCCAGGCCCGCTGATCATCTTTGTGGCCCTCCTCTGGAGGTCTGTGGCCTTATCATGAGACTCAGACTATGCAGGGACAATGCCATGTGTGTAGACAAATAGGCTTAGTGAATAAAATACCATTTGGTTAAGCATGTAAGCAATAGTATGTAAAAACAGTAAATAAAAAACTTATAATGCAATAAATGCATTTGCAATTGTAATGATTAAAAGAGATGTTGATTGTTTTCATTTGTAAAGATGCTTTTCTTTCTCATTTATGAAAATAAAGAAGCATCACTTCCCTCTGTGTCTTTAGAATCATAGAATTGTCAGGGTTGGAAGGGACCTCAAGGATCAGCCAGTTCCAACCCCCCTGCCATGCCCAGGGACACCTCACACTACAGCAGCTTGCTCACAGCCACATCCAGCCTGGCTGCAAACACCTCCAGGCAGGAGGCTTCCACCACCTCCCTGGGCAACCTGTGCCAGTCTCTCACCACCCTCCTGGGGAACAACTTCTTCCTAACAGCCAATCTCAATCTACCCATTTCTAGTTTTTCTCCATTCCCCCCATTCCTATCACTCCCTGACACCCTCAAAAGTCCCTCCCCAGCTTTCTTGGAGCCCCCTTCAGATACTGGAAGGCCACAAGAAGGTCTTCTTGGAGCCTTCTCTTCTCCAGACTGAACAACTTCAACACCCTCAGTCTGTCTCCATAGTAGACCAGCTCCAGCCCTCTGCTCATCCTCATGGCCCTTCTCTGGACACCTTCCAGCACCTCCAGATCCTTCCTGTGCTGGGGGCTCCAGAACTGGACACAGAGCTCCAGCTGTGGTCTCAGCAGAGTGGAGCAGAGGGGCAGAATCCCCTCCCTGGCCCTGCTGGCTATGCTTCTGTTGCTGCAGCCCAGGCTCTGCTTGGCTCTCTGGGCTGGGAGTGCTCACTGCTGGCTCCTGTTGAGCTTCTCCTCCCCCAGCATCCCCAAGGCCTTTTCTTCAGGGCTGCTCTCAAGCCAGTCCCTGCCCAGCCTATATCAGTGCTTGGGATTGCCCTGACCCAGCTGCAGGACCTTGCCCTTGGTCTTGTCGAACCTCCTGAGGTTGTCCTGGGCCCAGCTCTACAGCCTGTCCAGGTCCCTCTGGATGGATCCTTCGCTCCAGCTGTCCGCTGCAGCACACAGCTTGGTGTCATCAGCAAACCTGCTGAGGGTGCACTCAATGCCACTGTCCATGGCACCAACAAAGATGTTAAACAAGCCTGGTGCCAGTCCTGATCAGATTTCAACAGCTAAAAAACCCCTGAGTTTCATATGAAAGAAAGAAAAGAGAAGTTCTTTGCTTAGCCAGCCTGGCTTTTAATCTGCAGTGTGAGTTTTCCTCAGTCCCTCAGAGCAGCAGGAGGTCTGTAGGCCATTCTCTACCTGTGTTTATATTGTCCATATTTTTGTTTTCTGGAAAATTTGCTGTCAATGTAAAAAAAAAAAAAGTAAAGAAATATTTTAAACTCATGGTTGTTTTTTTTTTTTTTGATGCATAAACACACAGAAAAAGGGAGAGAGAGAACAACATGCTATGAATCAGGGGATGTTCTGGAACTGTGCTTTCAGATGCATTTATCTGAATTCAAGCTGTGAGTTAATAGCTGTAGGTGTATCAACACTGTATCAGTTTACCATGGGAGGAGAATAGATGAAATGAGACATAACCTACTAAGGTCACTTCAGGGGCTAGCAGTGAGTGGAAAATGGATGCTAATGTTTTCAGATGTACCATGGGTAAGCTAGTCAGAACCAATAGTTTGGGGCTGAATTCTGAAATGCCCTCGGTGAAAGTAATGCAAGGGGGGGATGGGTCAGTGAGATGGGCTTATTAAAAGATAGGGTGGAGCCAAGCCCAGCCATATGGTGAATGCCATAACCAGGGCAGACCTGTCATGGGCAAGCAAGCTGGGAAAGCAGGCGAAAAGAAATTGTCCTGAAAGAACAACATGCATCCCGCCATGAAGAAATGAGGGCAGAGGGCTGTGGGCAACGTGCTGGCCAATGACTGACACTTGCACTGATGAAAGACAACACTGGGAGTTGAGCCCCGGCTATGCAAAGTTGATTAGGGTGGATGGGACCCTTCATCATGCCTTGAAAAAGCATCACAGCTCAAAACACTCACTTCTAATCTGCCCACTAGAAACCCCTCGGTGGTCCGTGCGCGTTGGGTGAGTGACGTCTCTATCAGCAGCACAGCCGCATGACTGGCTCCAGCAGACAGAGCTGCTCACCACGTACAACCCCCAAAATTCTGGCCACCAACAAAGGATCTGAGGCTCTCTGTCCTGCTGCAGCTATGTGTGGTGGGCTGAATTCTGCCCCCCGCAACATTAAGTTTGCCAGCCCAGCTCAGTTGGAAGCAAATGGAAGCAGGATTGACAGGCAAAACTACAACCTGCAATGGAGTGCAATGAAGATGCACAAAATACACAGGAGTTACAAGATTTTACAGATAGTTGCAATTAACAAACAGCACGAGAACCCCCCCTGGTCAAGCAGACCAGGGAAGCTGTCTCTCTGTCCCCTCACCCCCTGTCCAAAAGGGAGAAAGGAGCAGAGAAAAAGTAGCTGTTAGACTTCACCAAAAGAATGCAGCTAAGGTCAGGCAGAAGCAGGTTAGTAATCCCTTCAGAGCACAAAGCGAGCAGAGAAGAGATCACAAGAGGGAAGATTGTTTTGGTACAACCAATCTTACAGCAGATATCTCTCCAATGAAATTGTTTGGAATTACCTTTGGTTTTCCTTTTCACACCCAATAGTGATTCATTCACATTTTCATGCTTTTCTGCTCGAAATCTGTAACAAAATGTTAAAGGCACAGCCTAAAACCACCACACTGTGACAGAAGTCTGAGGTTCCCTGGAGAGATTCTTCATTCTTCTTTAGCTGTACTTTTGTGGTAGTTTTAGGCTGTGCTGAGAAAATTTTCCACAGATCTGGAACAGAACGTAGTAGAATGTAAACAAATCATTGGGTGTAAAAAGGGAGATGATGATGAGCTCTAAATAATCCCATTGGATAATGGGATAATAAACATGGAACTTAGATGTGTAAACTAAGTTTCGATCCTTTTGGCTTCTTCACTCTGGCAGATACTGGTTCTGGCTTCTGCTGGCTTTGCTGACCTTGGCTGCAATGCTTTGTTGTGGCTGAGTATCTAACAAAACAACTCTCTGCTCTTCTCTATCATGTGCAGGAGCAGGGAAGTCATTCTGCCCTGTACTCAGCACTGGTTAGACCACACCTTGAGTCCTGTGTCCAGTTCTGGGCCCCTCAGTTTAGGAAAGATGTTGAGCTGCTGGAAGGTGTCCAGAGAAGGGCAAGAAAGCTGGGGAGGGGTCTGGAGCACAGCCCTGTGAGGAGAGGCTGAGGGAGCTGGGGTTGCTTAGCCTGGAGAAGAGGAGGCTCAGGGGAGACCTTCTTGCTGTCTCCAACTCCCTGAAAGGAGGTTGTAGCCAGGTGGGGGTTGGTCTCTTCTGCCAGGCAACCATCACCAGAACAAGAGGACACAGTCTCAAGCTGTGCCAGGGGAGGTTTAGGCTGGAGGTGAGGAAGAAGTTCTTCTCAGCAAGAGAGATTGCCCATTGGAATGTGCTGCCCAGGGAGGTGGTGGAGTCATCATCACTGGAGCTGTTTAGCAAGAGCCTGGCTGAGGCACTTGGTGCCATGATTTAGTTGATTAGATGGTGTTGGACTTGATGATCTTGAAGGTCCTTTCCAACCTGGTTAATTCTCTTCTCTTCTCTTCTCTTCTCTTCTCTTCTCTTCTCTTCTCTTCTCTTCTCTTCTCTTCTCTTCTCTTCTCTTCTCTTCTCTTCTCTTCTCTTCTCTTCTCTTCTCTTCTCTTCTCTTCTCTTCTCTTCTCTTCTCTTCTCTTCTCTTCTCTTCTCTTCTCTTCTCTTCTCTTCTCTTTCTTCTCTTCTCTTCTCTTCTCTTCTCTTCTCTTCTCTTCTCTTCTCTTCTCTTCTCTTCTCTTCTCTTCTCTTCTCTTCTCTTCTCTTCTCTTCTCTTCACCTTTCTCTTCCATTCTATTCTATTGTATTCTACAGGGGTGTAGGGAAGTAGAAGCTATCAGCAGCCTCCCCCTGCTTTGGCCAGGGGGGTTCTTGTGCTGTTTTTAAATTGCAAATACCTGTAAATATTGTAAATATTGTATATTTTGGACATATTCATTGCATTTCATTGTAGATTGTAGCTTTACTTGTAAATACAGCTTGCATTTGTTTCCAGCTGAGCTGGTTTGGTAATTTTATGTTGGGGAAAATTTTCCACAACTTTTGTTTTCCTCCCCTTTTTTTTTTTTTTTGGTGGAATAATTTGTACATCAAAATGCATAAACAGCTTTGCATTTTGGGAAGCATTAGATTCAATAGAATTATTGATTTAATATTTCATTAGCTGTCAAAATTAGGGCTCAGTCCTCAAATACTTCATTAGTTGAATGAGTCTGATGGGATAACTGACCTGATAACATTTACTTCAAGTGCTTCCAGAGCCAAGCTTTGCTAGAGAAAAAGCTGTCACAGAATCACAGAATGTTAGGAGTTAGAAGAGATCTCCAGAGATAACCCAGTCCAACCCCCCTGCCAGAGCAGGATCAGCAGGAACCCATACAGGTAGATTTTGAAAGTCTCCAGAGAAGGAAACTCCACAACCTCTCTGAGCAGCCTGTTCCAAGGCTCCCCTCACCACACAGAAGTGTCTCTTCATGCTGAGGTGGAACCTTCTGGGTTCCAGCCTGTACCCATTGTTCCTTGTCCTGTCACTGGGCACTGCTGAAAAGAGACCATCACCTTCATCCTGACACCCATCCCTTGGATATTGATAGATATTGAACAGATCCCCTCTCAGCCCCAGGGAGCTCAGTGTCTCTTCACAGGGGAGATGCTCAAGTCCCCTGATCCTCCTTGTGACTCTCCATTGGAATCTCCGTCCCTTGGAATCTCCATCCCTCTTGTACTGGGGAACCCAGAACTGGACACAACATTCCAGGTGTGGTCTCAGTAGGGCAGAGTAGAGGGGCAGGACAACCTTCCTAGCCCTGCCAGCCACACTTTTCTTGATGCACCCCAGGGTGCCCTTGGTCCTCTTGGCCACCAGAGCACATTGTTATCCCACGGGGAACTTGCTGTCCACTGGGTCTCCAAGATCTTTCTCCATGGGACTATTAGGAACAATTTGCCTGTACAGATGACGGAATGGCATGGCTGGAAACAGTCTTTTGTCATTATTTAGTTTCCTGGTATGGATGCAATTAGTTTGAAATAACATTGAACTGTGAATAAAGTGCAGTTTTCAAAGTAAAACCTTAGAAGAAAGCATTCTGTTGAATTCTGATTCTTTTTGTGTGTGTGGCCTGACCTCTTTGTGCATTGTTCACCACTTTGTCCACATCCACTCACATCAGGAAGTTTTTGTTGTTTGGTTTGGTTTGGGTTGGGTTTTTCTGCAAACTCTTAACCTTTGAAATGCTCTTTTGCTCAGATTGAAATGATATTCACCCTTTTTTATTGCTGTTGTTTGTTTGAATTCATATAGAATCATAGAATCAATAAGGTTGGAAAAGACCTCAGAAATCATCAAGACCAACCTATCACCCAACACCTCATGACTAACTAAGCCATGGTTTCAAGTGCCACATCCCATCCCCTTGTTGTTGATGTGGCAACTGCAATGGCTCATTCCCACCCAGAGAAGCCCTACTCAGCTCAGGAGCGACCAACAGAACTGTGACAGCCAGGCACTGCCCCGCAAGGATAAGAGCGGTGTCTGTCAGCTGTGCCATGACAGGGAGGCTGCAAAGTGCTTGTGGACAGAGGTTGTGGAAGGCAGTAACAAGGATGAAATTCTCCGACCCCTGCCCCAGCTCTGCTCAGCCAGGGACAGCTGCTGTGGGCCATGGGCCTTCCTCACCATTACGTTGCCACTGAGTACAGAGGAAGAGGAAGCTCTAAGGCCACTTCCTCACCTCGCACGTCGCACCAAACCACGTTTCCTCAGCAGCCGCCCCAGACCCCCCACATGATGCCATTTTGCAAGCCCTTGCCCTGCCACCGCCCCGTACCCGAGCAGCCCTGGCAGCCCACAGCACGGGCAGCCCGCGGTGAAGCACCCGAAGCGCCCACCCAAGAGGAGCCCTGGCCCTGACCCCCGCCCAGTCCTTCCCACCACACTGACCCCTGTCCTGGAGGCCTCACTCTCTCCAGGCGTGGTTCCCTCACCTCCCTGCAACTTTGGGCTGGCCGCCACACCTGCCAGAGCAGGGCCCAGCCCTCGCACTACCCTACTGGGAGAGAGGAGAAGGAGAAGGAGAAGGAGAAGGAGAAGGAGAAGGAGAAGGAGAAGGAGAAGGAGAAGGAGAAGGAGAAGGAGAAGGAGAAGGAGAAGGAGAAGGAGAAGGAGAAGGAGAAGGAGAAGGAGAAGGAGAAGGAGAAGGAGAAGGAGAAGGAGAAGGAGAAGGAGAAGGAGAAGGAGAAGGAGAAGGAGAAGGAGAAGGAGGAGGCCTCACCACGTGCTGGTCTCCGGGACCCCCACCCAACCTTGCTATCCTCAGTGGCGGCCAAGAGGCTCGAACCCAGGACCCTTGGAGGTGCCCGCTCCCACCCCGAGCCACAGGGGCACAGCAGTGGAAGACTTTTGGAAGACTTTACCAGGATTTGCTTTAAAAATTAATTTCTCTATTCAATTTTTATTTTTTTTTTTCCCTAGAGAAAATAAAAAAACACCAAACAACAACAGTGGAAATCGTAAAAGAATATAAAACAATCAAAATGCTTAAATGATAAATATTAAAATGATTAACAATGATAAATACAAAGAGACAAATGCTTACAGCTCTGCCAGGCTTGGGGTTTTTTTTCTAGGAATAATCCATCCACTGCAGCTCAACATCTGGATGCCTCGAGAGGAAGTTGCCATACCTCAGCCAAGCATGGAGAAGGGAAGGGATTTCCTTATAAGCCAGACATAATTTCAAGGCAGTGGCTTGCTACCCTATGAGCACTGAGGAGTTGTGGTGTTCCTCTTCTCATTATGCATGCCCACAAGAGGAATATTCAGACAGACTTTTCTTTGACTGTTGCCTTCATTCTCTCCTTCTCTTGTACATACTTATAAAATAAAGATCAAACTCCCTCCAATCCTTTTTATCTGCTTTGAAGTCTAAGGAAAACCCTTTTTTTTTTTCGGGGGGGGGGGGAGATATTATTTTCATCTCTGTGAATTTATTCTCTAATGCTTCTAACTTGTCAACTATGGACTGCTCAAGGAGCAGTTAAAGGGGAAAAAAATAAACCAGTTCATCTTTGAATCCTCATGGATGGACAACCCCTCTTCATGAAAGCCCTCAAGAACATGAAGCCACAATAAACTCTTCTTCCATTGTAATTTCTTTTGGACTAGTTCTGAGGCAAGGCCTCTAGATTCCACGGAGGGGTGAAAGAGAATCTTTTTTTCCTCTTTATTTTTTGCCCAGCAAATGACTCTGAGTATGTAAAAGAAGTAAATCCTACAGCTTTGGACATCCCTTTTAGTATTCTTTCCTTTTCCCTTCCTCAGGATGTGATTTTTGCCTGAAGAATTGCAAAGGAAGGCAATAAATAAAAAGGATAAATAAAAAGTATTCAAGTCAGGGCTGTTACTCAGAGATGGGAAGATAGAGATAATCCCTTTGCTTAGGGAAGTGCAGGGGTTGTCTGGCTGGAGTCCCCTGGGTTAGCTGAAAGAAGCCTGAATCTCTCACTTTGCTTGGGGAAGCACAGAAAGCTGCCACCTCCTGCAGCAGGTATGACCCTTTGCCAGTGAAGCAGATCACGTGAGGACAGTCCTCAGGCAATGCTTTACTGAATCAAGGCAGAAAGCTCTAATTAGAAGCTATACCTTCACCTTCTGCCCTTGGGGGGGCTTGGTCCCACTGCCCCACCTGCAACTGAGCCCTCCTGCCCCAGGCATAGTAATGCAGCCCCCAGTGCCACCCTTCAGCTCTTTTTCTCCTCCGAATTTCCCTGTGACGTGGGTCTGTGTCCCACTGCTGAGATTCAGTGCTGTCCCTCTGGCTGCTGCAGTAAACCCTCCTCCATTTGCCTACACAACTAGCTTTACTCTCACCATTTCCCAAGAACCTGAACCCAGCTCACCCTGTACAACATGATGCTTCTCACTCCATCTCCTGTGACCTGTTGGTGGCCTGAAATAAACCAGCCAGCAGTGTGCCCAGGTGGCCAAGAAGGCCAATGGCATCCTGGCCTGCATCAGGAATAGTGTGGCCATCAGGAGCAGGGAAGTCATTCTGCCCTGTGCTCAGCACTAGTTGTGCCACACCTTGAGTTCACGTTGTGCCAGGGGAGGTTTTGGCTGGACATTAGGAAGAAATTCTTCCCAGCAAGAGAGATTGGCCACTGGAATGTGTTGCCCAGGGAGGTGGTGGAGTCACCATCACTGGAGGTGTTTAGGAAGAGCCTGGATGAGGAAGTTGGTGCCATGGTTTGGTTGATTAGATGGTGTTGGGTGATTGGTTGGACTTGATGATCTCAAAGATCTTTTCCAACCTGGTTAATTCTATTCTATTCTAAACTATCAAACCATCTTCCCAGCTGTTTGTTGCTGTAGGCCTGCTGGGCCCTAGAACAAAACTCACAATATGGACACCCAAAATCTTATTTCACCTGAAGAACAAAAGAGACTGATGGCCCTGCTGGGAACATGGGAGATGTGCTGTATTTGCAGTAGGGAGAAGCTTGTGTGGAATCAGAAGCACCTCAAGGAGCAGTGCAGCTCTCTGAGGATGGCCTTCACACAGATATCATCTCAGGAGCCTGTAAAGGCACTTTTATTCTTCTGCAATTCACTGATTCATACATTTCATTGGGTTGGCAGAGACCCTCAAAGGTCATCTTCTCCAGTCCCCCTGCAGTCAACAGGGACACCTCCATCTGCATTAGGCTGCAGAGGATCACATTGAGTCTGATCTTGAATGTCTCCAAGGACAGGTCCTCAACCGCATCCCTGGGCAGCCTGTTCAACTCCCACCAACCTCATACTGATAAACTTCTTACTAAGCTCTTGTCTCAACTTGCTCTCCTTCAGCTTCAAACCATTCCCCCTTGTCCTGTCTCTAGACACCCTCAGGAAAAGTCCCTCTGCAGCCTTCCTCTAGGATCCCTTCAGCTATTGGAAGGCAGCTCTAAGGTCCCCCAGGAGTATTCTCTTCTCCAGGCTGAACATCCCCACCTCCCTTAGCCTGTCCTGACAGCAGAGGTGCTCCAGCCCTTGGATCATCTTTGTGGCCTCCTCTGGACTCACTCCAGCAGCTCTGTGTCCTTCTTCTGCTGGGGACAGCAGAACTGGAGGCGGGATTGGAGGTGAGATCTCAGCAGAGCAAAAGGGTAGAATCCCCTCTCTTGCCCCACTGACCACACTCCTTAAGGAACAGTTCTTATGGGGCA
>NW_027142741.1:32500-182179 GCF_026170545.1 Melanerpes formicivorus | reverse complement strand
GGCTGGGTTTTGCTCAGGGGTGGGGCTTGGTCCAGGGCTGGGGCTGGGCGGTGGCTTGGGGCTGGGCTGGGTCTGGGGCTGGGCTGGGTCTAGGGCTGGGGCTGTGCTGGTGCTGTGCTGGGGGTGGGCTGGGGACTAGGGCTGGGGCAGGGCTGACGCAGGGCTGGGGCCTGAGGTAGGGCTGGGACTGAGGTTGGGGCCCGGGGGCTGGGGCTGGAGTAGGCTGGAGGCTGGGCCTTGGGCTGGGGCTGGGGGCATGGCTGGGGCTGGGTTGGGGGCAGGGCTGGGGCAGGACTGAGGCTGGGGCAGGGCTGGGGCTGGGGCTGGGGCTGGGGCTGGGTCTGGGGCTGGGGCAGGGCTGGGGCTGGGCTGATGCTGGGGCTGGGGCTGGGGCTGGGGCTGAGGGCTGGGCTGGGGCTGCGGCTGAGGCAGGGCTGAGGCTGGGGCTGGGCCGTGGGGCTGGGGCTGGGGTCAGGCTGGGTCTGGGGCTGGGCTGAGGGCAGGGCTGGGGGCTGGGGGCTGGGCTGGGGCAGGGCTTGAACTGGGGCTGGGCTGAGGCCAAGGTTGGGGCTGGGGCCTGGACTGGTGGCGAGGGTGGGGCTGGGGCTGGAGCCCGGGTTGGGGCAGGAGCGAGGGGCTGGGGGCAGGGCTGAGGTGAGGCCTGGGGGCTGCGGCTGGGGCAGGGTTGGGGCTGGGGCTGGGGCTGGGCCTTGGGCTAGGGCTGGGGACAGGGCTGGGGCCAGGCTGGGTCGGGGGGGGCTGGGGCTGGAGCTAGGGCAGGGGCTGGGGCCAGGCTGGGGCTGGGTTCGGCTCAGGGGGTGGGGCTTGGTCCAGGGCTGGGGCAGGGGTAGGGCAGGGCTGGGGCTGGGCTGGGGCTGGGTCCAGGGCTGTGGCTGGGGCCGTGGCTGGAAGCTGGGCTGGGGCTGAGGGTGAGGCTGGGACTTGGGCTGGGGCTGGGGGACAGGGCTGGGGCCAGGCTGGGTCGGGGGCTGGGCTGAGTGCAGGGCTGGGGCTGGGGGCTGGGATGGGGCTGGGGCTGGGGACAGGGCTGGGGCCAGGCTGGGTCTGGGGCTGGGCTGGTGGCGAGGGTGGGGCTGGGGCTGGAGACAGGGTTGGGGCAGGAGCCAGGGCTGGGGCAGGGCTGAGGTCAGGCCTGGGGCTGCGGCTGGGGCAGGGTTGGGGCTGGGGCTGGGGCTGGGCCTGGGGCTGGGGCTGGGGACAGGGCTGGGGCCAGGCTGGGTCTGGGGCTGGGCTGAGGGCAGGGCTGGGGGCCTGGGGGCTGGGATGGGGCTGGGTCTGGGGACAGGGCTGGGGCCAGGCTGGGTCTGGGGCTGGGCTGGTGGCGAGGGTGGGGCTGGTGCTGGATCCAGGGTTGGGGCAGGAGCCAGGGCTGGGGCAGGGCTGAGATCAGGCCTGGGGCTGGGGCTGGGGCTGGGGCTGGGCCTTGGGCTGGGCTGGGGTAGGGCTGGCACAGGGCTAGGCCTGGGGCTGGGCTGGGGCCGAGTCTGGGGCCGGGGCTGGTGCCGGGGCAGGGGCAGGGCTGGGGCAGGGCTTGAACTGGGGCTGGGCTGGGGTAGGGCTGGCACAGGGCTAGGCCTGCGGCTGGGCTGGGGCCAAGTCTGGGGCCGGTGCTGGGGCCTGGGAAGGGCTTGGGCTGGGCTGGGACTGGGGCTGGGCTGGGGTATGGCTGGCACAGGGCTAGGCCTGGGGCTGGGCTGGGGCCGAGTCTGGGGCTTGGGCTGGGGACGGGGCAGGGGCAGGGCTGGGGCAGGGCTGGGGGAAGAGGCTGGGGCCTGGGGTAGGGCTGGAACTGAGGTTGGGGCCGGGGCTGGGGGCTGGAGTAGGCTGGAGGCTGGGCTTTGGGCTGGGGCTGGGGGCATGGCTGGGGCTGGGTTGGGGGCAGGGCTGGGGCAGGACTGAGGCTGGGGCAGGGCTGGGGCTGGGGCTGGGTCTGGGGCTGGGGCAGGGCTGGGGCTGGGCTGGGGCTGGGGCCGGGGCTGGGGCCAGGGGTGGGGCTGGGGCAGGGGCTGGGACTGGGTGAGGGCTGGGGCTGGGGCTGGGTCCAGGGTGGGGCTGGGGCTGGGCTGGGGCTGGGCTGGGGCTGGGACTGGGTCCAGGGCAGAGGCTGGACTGGGGCTGGGGCTGGGGCTGGGCTGGGGCTGGCTGAGGCTGGGCTGGGCTGGGGCTGGGTCCAGGGCTGTGGCTGGGCTGTGGCTGGAGCTGGGCTGGGGCTGGGCTAGGGCTGGGCTGGGGCCGGGGCTGGGCTGGGGCTGGGTCCAGGGCTGTGGCTGGGCAGGTGGCTGGAGCTGGGCTGGGGCTTGGCTAGGGCTGGGCTGGGGCCGGGGCTGCGACTGGGGCTGGGTCCAGGGCTGGGGCTGGGCTGCGGCTGGGGCTGGGATGGGGCAGGACTGGGACTGGGGTTGGGGCTGGGCTGGGGCAGGGGTGGGGCTGAGGCTGGGTCCAGGGTGGTGCTGGGGCTGGCCTGGGGCTGGGCTGGGGCAGGGCTGGCACAGGGCTAGGCCTGGGGCTGGGCTGGGGCCGAGTCTGGGGCCGGGGCTGGGGCCGGGGCAGGGGCAGGGCTGGGGCAGGGCTTGAACTGGGGCTGGGCTGGGGGCCAAGGTTGGGGCTGGGGCTGGACTGGTGGCGAGGGTGGGGCTGGGGCTGGAGCCAGGGTTTGGGGCAGGAGCCAGGGCTGGGGCAGGGCTGAGGTGAGGCCTGGGGCTGCGGCTGGGGCAGGGTTGGGGCTGGGGCTGGGCTGGGCCTTGGGCTGGGGCTGGGGACAGGGCTGGAGCCAGGCTGGGTCGGGGGCTGGGCTGAGAGCAGGGCTGGGGCTGGGGGCTGGGATGGGGCTGGGGCTGGGGACAGGGCTGGGGCCAGGCTGGGTCTGGGGCTGGGCTGGTGGCGAGGGTGGGGCTGGGGCTGGAGCCAGGGTTGGGGCAGGAGCCAGGGCTGGGGCAGGGCTGAGATCAGGCCTGGGTCTGCGGCTGGGGCACGGCTGGGGCTGGGGCTGGGGCTGGGGCTGGGCCTGGGGCTGGGGCTGGGGCTGGGCCTGGGGCTGGGGGTTGGGGACAGGGCTTGGGACCAGGCTGGGTCTGGGGCTGGGCTGAGGGCAGGGCTGGGGCTGGGGACTGGGATGGGGCAGGGACTGGGACTGGGGCAGGGGCACGGGCTGAGGCTGGGGACAGGGCTAGGGCTGGAGCTAGGGCAGGGGCTGGGGCCAGGCAGGGGCTGGGTTTTGCTCAGGGGTGGGGCTTGGGTCCAGGGCTGGGGCTGGGCGGGTGGCTGGGGCTGGGCTGGGTCTGGGGCTGGGCTGGGTCTAGGGCTGGGGCTGTGCTGGTGCTGTGCTGGGGGTGGGCTGGGGACTAGGGCTGGGGCAGGGCTGACGCAGGGCTGGGGCCTGAGGTAGGGCTGGGACTGAGGTTGGGGCCGGGGGCTGGGGCTGGAGTAGGCTGGAGGCTGGGCCTTGGGCTGGGGCTGGGGGCATGGCTGGGGCAGGACTGAGGCTGGGGCAGGGCTGGGGCTGGGGCTGGGGCTGGGGCTGGGTCTGGGGCTGGGGCAGGGCTGGGGCTGGGCTGATGCTGGGGCTGGGGCTGGGGCTGGGGCTGAGGGCTGGGCTGGGGCTGCGGCTGAGGCAGGGCTGAGGCTGGGGCTGGGCCTGGGGCTGGGGCTGGGGTCAGGCTGGGTCTTGGGGCTGGGCTGAGGGCAGGGGCTGGGGCTGGGGGCTGGGCTGGGGCAGGGCTTGAACTGGGGCTGGGCTGAGGCCAAGGTTGGGGCTGGGGCTGGACTGGTGGCGAGGGTGGGGCTGGGGCTGGAGCCCGGGGTTTGGGGCAGGAGCGAGGGCTGGGGCAGGGCTGAGGTGAGGCCTGGGGCTGCGGCTGGGGCAGGGTTGGGGCTGGGGCTGGGCTGGGCCTTGGGCTGGGGGCTGGGGACAGGGCTGGGGCCAGGCTGGGTCGGGGGCTGGGCTGGAGCTAGGGCAGGGCTGGGGCCAGGCTGGGGCTGGGTTCGGGCTCAGGGGTGGGGCTTGGTCCAGGGCTGGGGCAGGGGTAGGGCAGGGCTGGGGCTGGGCTGGGGCTGGGTCCAGGGCTGTGGCTGGGCCGTGGCTGGAGCTGGGCTGGGGCTGAGGGTGAGGCTGGGACTTGGGCTGGGGCTGGGGACAGGGCTGGGGCCAGGCTGGGTCGGGGGCTGGGCTGAGTGCAGGGCTGGGGCTGGGGGCTGGGATGGGGCTGGGGCTGGGGACAGGGCTGGGGCCAGGCTGGGTCTGGGGCTGGGCTGGTGGCGAGGTGGGGCTGGGGCTGGAGACAGGGTTGGGGCAGGAGCCAGGGCTGGGGCAGGGCTGAGGTCAGGCCTGGGGGCTGCGGCTGGGGCAGGGTTGGGGCTGGGGCTGGGGCTGGGCCTGGGGCTGGGGCTGGGGACAGGGCTGGGGCCAGGCTGGGTCTGGGGCTGGGCTGAGGGCAGGGCTGGGGCTGGGGGCTGGGATGGGGCTGGGTCTGGGGACAGGGCTGGGGCCAGGCTGGGTCTGGGGCTGGGCTGGTGGCGAGGGTGGGGCTGGTGCTGGATCCAGGGTTGGGGCAGGAGCCAGGGCTGGGGCAGGGCTGAGATCAGGCCTGGGGCTGGGGCTGGGGCTGGGGCTGGGCCTTGGGCTGGGCTGGGGTAGGGCTGGCACAGGGCTAGGCCTGGGGCTGGGCTGGGGCCGAGTCTGGGGCCGGGGGCTGGTGCCGGGGCAGGGGCAGGGCTGGGGCAGGGCTTGAACTGGGGCTGGGCTGGGGTAGGGCTGGCACAGGGCTAGGCCTGCGGCTGGGCTGGGGCCAAGTCTGGGGCCGGTGCTGGGGCCTGGGAAGGGCTTGGGCTGGGCTGGGGACTGGGGCTGGGCTGGGGGTTATGGCTGGCACAGGGCTAGGCCTGGGGCTGGGCTGGGGCCGAGTCTGGGGCTTGGGCTGGGGACGGGGCAGGGGCAGGGCTGGGGCAGGGCTGGGGGAAGAGGCTGGGGCCTGGGGTAGGGCTGGAACTGAGGTTGGGGCCGGGGCTGGGGGCTGGAGTAGGCTGGAGGCTGGGCTTTGGGCTGGGGCTGGGGGCATGGCTGGGGCTGGGTTGGGGGCAGGGCTGGGGCAGGACTGAGGCTGGGGCAGGGCTGGGGCTGGGGCTGGGTCTGGGGCTGGGGCAGGGGCTGGGGCTGGGCTGGGGCTGGGGCCGGGGCTGGGGCCAGGGGTGGGGCTGGGGCAGGGGCTGGGACTGGGTGAGGGCTGGGGCTGGGGCTGGGTCCAGGGTGGGGGCTGGGGCTGGGCTGGGGCTGGGCTGGGGCTGGGACTGGGTCCAGGGCAGAGGCTGGACTGGGGCTGGGGCTGGGGCCTGGGCTGGGGCTGGCTGGAGGCTGGGCTGGGCTGGGGCTGGGTCACAGGGCTGTGGCTGGGCTGTGGCTGGAGCTGGGCTGGGGCTGGGCTAGGGCTGGGCTGGGGCCGGGGCTGGGCTGGGGCTGGGTCCAGGGCTGTGGCTGGGCAGTGGCTGGAGCTGGGCTGGGGCTTGGCTAGGGCTGGGCTGGGGCCGGGGCTGCGACTGGGGCTGGGTCCAGGGCTGGGGCTGGGCTGCGGCTGGGGCTGGGATGGGGCAGGACTGGGACTGGGGTTGGGGCTGGGCTGGGGCAGGGGTGGGGCTGAGGCATGGGTCCAGGGTGGTGCTGGGGCTGCCTGGGGCTGGGCTGGGGCAGGGCTGGCACAGGGCTAGGCCTGGGGCTGGGCTGGGGCCGAGTCTGGGGCCCGGGGCTGGGGCCGGGGCAGGGGCAGGGCTGGGGCAGGGCTTGAACTGGGGCTGGCTGGGGCCAAGGTTGGGGCTGGGGCTGGACTGGTGGCGAGGGTGGGGCTGGGGCTGGAGCCAGGGTTGGGGCAGGAGCCAGGGCTGGGGCAGGGCTGAGGTGAGGCCTGGGGCTGCGGCTGGGGCAGGGTTGGGGCTGGGGCTGGGGCTGGGCCTTGGGCTGGGGCTGGGGACAGGGCTGGAGCCAGGCTGGGTCGGGGGCTGGGCTGAGAGCAGGGCTGGGGCTGGGGGCTGGGATGGGGCTGGGGGCTGGGGACAGGGCTGGGGCCAGGCTGGGTCTGGGGCTGGGCTGGTGGCCAGGCTGGGTCTGGGGCTGGGCTGGTGGCGAGGGTGGGGCTGGGGCTGGAGCCAGGGTTGGGGCAGGAGCCAGGGGCTGGGGCAGGGCTGAGATCAGGCCTGGGTCTGCGGCTGGGGCACGGCTGGGGCTGGGGCTGGGGCTGGGGCTGGGCCTGGGGCTGGGGCTGGGGCTGGGCCTGGGGCTGGGGGGTTGGGGACAGGGCTGGGACCAGGCTGGGTCTGGGGCTGGGCTGAGGGCAGGGCTGGGGCTGGGGACTGGGATGGGGCAGGACTGGGACTGGGGCAGGGGCACGGGCTGAGGCTGGGGACAGGGCTAGGGCTGGAGCTTAGGGCAGGGCTGGGGCCAGGCAGGGGCTGGGTTTTGCTCAGGGGTGGGGCTTGGTCCAGGGCTGGGGCTGGGCGGTGGCTGGGGCTGGGCTGGGTCTGGGGCTGGGCTGGGTCTAGGGCTGGGGGCTGTGCTGGTGCTGTGCTGGGGGTGGGCTGGGGACTAGGGCTGGGGCAGGGCTGACGCAGGGCTGGGGCCTGAGGTAGGGCTGGGACTGAGGTTGGGGCCGGGGCTGGGGCTGGAGTAGGCTGGAGGCTGGGCCTTGGGCTGGGGCTGGGGGCATGGCTGGGGCTGGGTTGGGGGCAGGGCTGGGGCAGGACTGAGGCTGGGGCAGGGCTGGGGCTGGGGCTGGGGCTGGGGCTGGGTCTGGGGCTGGGGCAGGGCTGGGGCTGGGCTGATGCTGGGGCTGGGGCTGAGGGCTGGGCTGGGGCTGCGGCTGAGGCAGGGCTGAGGCTGGGGCTGGGCCTGGGGCTGGGGCTGGGGTCAGGCCTGGGTCTGGGGCTGGGCTGAGGGCAGGGCTGGGGCTGGGGGCTGGGCTGGGGCAGGGCTTGAACTGGGGCTGGGCTGAGGCCAAGGTTGGGGCTGGGGCTGGACTGGTGGCGAGGGTGGGGCTGGGGCTGGAGCCCGGGTTGGGGCAGGAGCGAGGGCTGGGGCAGGGCTGAGGTGAGGCCTGGGGCTGCGGCTGGGGCAGGGGTTGGGGCTGGGGCTGGGGCTGGGCCTTGGGCTGGGGCTGGGGACAGGGCTGGGGCCAGGCTGGGTCGGGGGCTGGGCTGGAGCTAGGGCAGGGCTGGGGCCAGGCTGGGGCTGGGTTCGGCTCAGGGGTGGGGCTTGGTCCAGGGGCTGGGGCAGGGGTAGGGCAGGGGCTGGGGCTGGGCTGGGGCTGGGTCCAGGGCTGTGGCTGGGCCGTGGCTGGAGCTGGGCTGGGGCTGAGGGTGAGGCTGGGACTTGGGCTGGGGCTGGGGACAGGGCTGGGGCCAGGCTGGGTCGGGGGCTGGGCTGAGTGCAGGGCTGGGGCTGGGGGCTGGGATGGGGCTGGGGCTGGGGACAGGGCTGGGGGCCAGGCTGGGTCTGGGGGCTGGGCTGGTGGCGAGGGTGGGGCTGGGGCTGGAGACAGGGTTGGGGCAGGAGCCAGGGGCTGGGGCAGGGCTGAGGTCAGGCCTGGGGCTGCGGCTGGGGCAGGGTTGGGGCTGGGGCTGGGGCTGGGCCTGGGGCTGGGGCTGGGGACAGGGCTGGGGCCAGGCTGGGTCTGGGGCTGGGCTGAGGGCAGGGCTGGGGCTGGGGGCTGGGATGGGGCTGGGTCTGGGGGACAGGGCTGGGGCCAGGCTGGGTCTGGGGCTGGGGCTGGTGGCGAGGGTGGGGCTGGTGCTGGATTCCAGGGTTGGGGCAGGAGCCAGGGCTGGGGCAGGGCTGAGATCAAGGCCTGGGGCTGGGGGCTGGGGCTGGGGCTGGGCCTTGGGCTGGGCTGGGGGTAGGGCTGGGCACAGGGCTAGGCCTGGGGCTGGGCTGGGGCTCGAGTCTGGGGCCCGGGGCTGGTGCCGGGGCAGGGGCAGGGCTGGGGCAGGGCTTGAACTGGGGCTGGGCTGGGGTAGGGCTGGCACAGGGGCTAGGCCCTGCGGCTGGGCTGGGGCCAAGTCTGGGGCCGGTGCTGGGGCCTTGGGAAGGGGCTTGGGCTGGGCTGGGACTGGGCTGGGCTGGGGTATGGCTGGGCACAGGGCTAGGCCTGGGGCTGGGCTGGGGCCGAGTCTGGGGCTTGGGCTGGGGACGGGGCAGGGGCAGGGCTGGGGCAGGGCTGGGGGAAGAGGCTGGGGCCTGGGGTAGGGCTGGAACTGAGGTTGGGGCCGGGGCTGGGGCTGGAGTAGGCTGGAGGCTGGGCTTTGGGCTGGGGCTGGGGGGCATGGCTGGGGCTGGGTTGGGGGCAGGGCTGGGGCAGGACTGAGGCTGGGGCAGGGCTGGGGCTGGGGCTGGGTCTGGGGCTGGGGCAGGGCTGGGGCTGGGCTGGGGCTGGGGCCGGGGCTGGGGCCAGGGGTGGGGCTGGGGCAGGGGCTGGGACTGGGTGAGGGCTGGGGCTGGGGCTGGGTCCAGGGTGGGGCTGGGGCTGGGCTGGGGCTGGGCTGGGGCTGGGGACCTGGGTCCAGGGCAGAGGCTGGACTGGGGCTGGGGCTGGGGCTGGGCTGGGGCTGGCTGAGGCTGGGCTGGGGCTGGGTCCAGGGCTGTGGCTGGGCTGTGGCTGGAGCTGGGCTGGGGCTGGGCTAGGGCTGGGCTGGGGCCGGGGCTGGGCTGGGGCTGGGTCCAGGGCTGTGGCTGGGCAGTGGCTGGAGCTGGGCTGGGGCTTGGCTAGGGCTGGGCTGGGGCCGGGGCTGCGACTGGGGCTGGGTCCAGGGCTGGGGCTGGGCTGCGGCTGGGGCTGGGATGGGGCAGGACTGGGGACTGGGGGTTGGGGCTGGGCTGGGGGGCAGGGGTGGGGCTGAGGCTGGGTCCAGGGTGGTGCTGGGGCTGGCCTGGGGCTGGGCTGGGGCAGGGCTGGCACAGGGCTAGGCCTGGGGGCTGGGCTGGGGCCGAGTCTGGGGCCGGGGCTGGGGCCAGGGCATGGGGCAGGGCTGGGGCAGGGCTTGAACTGGGGCTGGGCTGGGGCCAAGGTTGGGGCTGGGGCTGGACTGGTGGCGAGGGTGGGGCTGGGGCTGGAGCCAGGGTTGGGGCAGGAGCCAGGGCTGGGGCAGGGCTGAGGTGAGGCCTGGGGCTGCGGCTGGGGCAGGGTTGGGGCTGGGGCTGGGGCTGGGCCTTGGGCTGGGGCTGGGGACAGGGCTGGAGCCAGGCTGGGTCGGGGGCTGGGCTGAGAGCAGGGCTGGGGCTGGGGGCTGGGATGGGGGCTGGGGCTGGGGACAGGGCTGGGGGCCAGGCTGGGTCTGGGGCTGGGCTGGTGGCGAGGGTGGGGCTGGGGCTGGAGCCAGGGTTGGGGCAGGAGCCAGGGCTGGGGCAGGGCTGAGATCAGGCCTGGTCTGCGGCTGGGGCACGGCTGGGGCTGGGGCTGGGGCTGGGGCTGGCCTGGGGCTGGGGGCTGGGGCTGGGCCTGGGGCTGGGGTTGGGGACAGGGCTGGGACCAGGCTGGGTCTGGGGCTGGGCTGAGGGCAGGGCTGGGGCTGGGGACTGGGATGGGGCAGGACTGGGACTGGGGGCAGGGGCACGGGCTGAGGCTGGGGACAGGGGCTAGGGCTGGAGCTAGGGCAGGGCTGGGGCCAGGCAGGGGCTGGGTTTTGCTCAGGGGTGGGGCTTGGTCCAGGGCTGGGGCTGGGCGGTGGCTGGGGCTGGGGCTGGGTCTGGGGCTGGGCTGGGTCTAGGGCTGGGGCTGTGCTGGTGCTGTGCTGGGGGTGGGCTGGGGACTAGGGCTGGGGCAGGGCTGACGCAGGGCTGGGGCCTGAGGTAGGGCTGGGACTGAGGTTGGGGCCGGGGCTGGGGCTGGAGTAGGCTGGAGGCTGGGCCTTGGGCTGGGGCTGGGGGCATGGCTGGGGCTGGGTTTGGGGGCAGGGCTGGGGCAGGACTGAGGCTGGGGCAGGGCTGGGGCTGGGGCTGGGGCTGGGGCTGGGTCTGGGGCTGGGGCAGGGCTGGGGCTGGGCTGATGCTGGGGCTGGGGCTGGGGCTGGGGCTGAGGGCTGGGCTGGGGCTGCGGCTGAGGCAGGGCTGAGGCTGGGGCTGGGCCTGGGGCTGGGGCTGGGGTCAGGCTGGGTCTGGGGCTGGGCTGAGGGCAGGGCTGGGGCTGGGGGCTGGGCTGGGGCAGGGCTTGAACTGGGGCTGGGCTGAGGCCAAGGTTGGGGCTGGGGCTGGACTGGTGGCGAGGGTGGGGCTGGGGCTGGAGCCCGGGTTG
The DNA here is from genome assembly GCF_026170545.1 of Melanerpes formicivorus. Classification (NCBI taxonomy): domain Eukaryota; kingdom Metazoa; phylum Chordata; class Aves; order Piciformes; family Picidae; genus Melanerpes; species Melanerpes formicivorus. Next base: position 171,893 of record NW_027142741.1, on the reverse strand, counting down.
GGGCAGGAGCCAGGGGCTGGGGCAGGGCTGAGGTGAGGCCTGGGGCTGCGGCTGGGGCAGGGTTGGGGCTGGGGCTGGGGCTGGGCCTTGGGCTGGGGCTGGGGACAGGGCTGGGGCCAGGCTGGGTCGGGGGCTGGGCTGGAGCTAGGGCAGGGCTGGGGCCAGGCTGGGGCTGGGTTCGGCTCAGGGGTGGGGCTTGGTCCAGGGCTGGGGCAGGGGTAGGGCAGGGCTGGGGCTGGGCTGGGGCTGGGTCCAGGGCTGTGGCTGGGCCGTGGCTGGAGCTGGGCTGGGGCTGAGGGTGAGGCTGGGACTTGGGCTGGGGCTGGGGACAGGGCTGGGGCCAGGCTGGGTCGGGGGCTGGGCTGAGTGCAGGGCTGGGGCTGGGGGCTGGGATGGGGCTGGGGCTGGGGACAGGGCTGGGGCCAGGCTGGGTCTGGGGCTGGGCTGGTGGCGAGGGTGGGGCTGGGGCTGGAGACAGGGTTGGGGCAGGAGCCAGGGCTGGGGCAGGGCTGAGGTCAGGCCTGGGGCTGCGGCTGGGGCAGGGTTGGGGCTGGGGCTGGGGCTGGGCCTGGGGCTGGGGCTGGGGACAGGGCTGGGGCCAGGCTGGGTCTGGGGCTGGGCTGAGGGCAGGGCTGGGGCTGGGGGCTGGGATGGGGCTGGGTCTGGGGACAGGGCTGGGGCCAGGCTGGGTCTGGGGCTGGGCTGGTGGCGAGGGTGGGGCTGGTGCTGGATCCAGGGTTGGGGCAGGAGCCAGGGCTGGGGCAGGGCTGAGATCAGGCCTGGGGCTGGGGCTGGGGCTGGGGCTGGGCCTTGGGCTGGGCTGGGGTAGGGCTGGCACAGGGCTAGGCCTGGGGCTGGGCTGGGGCCGAGTCTGGGGCCGGGGCTGGTGCCGGGGCAGGGGCAGGGCTGGGGCAGGGCTTGAACTGGGGCTGGGCTGGGGTAGGGCTGGCACAGGGCTAGGCCTGCGGCTGGGCTGGGGCCAAGTCTGGGGCCGGTGCTGGGGCCTGGGAAGGGCTTGGGCTGGGCTGGGACTGGGGCTGGGCTGGGGTATGGCTGGCACAGGGCTAGGCCTGGGGCTGGGCTGGGGCCGAGTCTGGGGCTTGGGCTGGGGACGGGGCAGGGGCAGGGCTGGGGCAGGGCTGGGGGAAGAGGCTGGGGCCTGGGGTAGGGCTGGAACTGAGGTTGGGGCCGGGGCTGGGGCTGGAGTAGGCTGGAGGCTGGGCTTTGGGCTGGGGCTGGGGGCATGGCTGGGGCTGGGTTGGGGGCAGGGCTGGGGCAGGACTGAGGCTGGGGCAGGGCTGGGGCTGGGGCTGGGTCTGGGGCTGGGGCAGGGCTGGGGCTGGGCTGGGGCTGGGGCCGGGGCTGGGGCCAGGGGTGGGGCTGGGGCAGGGGCTGGGACTGGGTGAGGGCTGGGGCTGGGGCTGGGTCCAGGGTGGGGCTGGGGCTGGGCTGGGGCTGGGCTGGGGCTGGGACTGGGTCCAGGGCAGAGGCTGGACTGGGGCTGGGGCTGGGGCTGGGCTGGGGCTGGCTGAGGCTGGGCTGGGCTGGGGCTGGGTCCAGGGCTGTGGCTGGGCTGTGGCTGGAGCTGGGCTGGGGCTGGGCTAGGGCTGGGCTGGGGCCGGGGCTGGGCTGGGGCTGGGTCCAGGGCTGTGGCTGGGCAGTGGCTGGAGCTGGGCTGGGGCTTGGCTAGGGCTGGGCTGGGGCCGGGGCTGCGACTGGGGCTGGGTCCAGGGCTGGGGCTGGGCTGCGGCTGGGGCTGGGATGGGGCAGGACTGGGACTGGGGTTGGGGCTGGGCTGGGGCAGGGGTGGGGCTGAGGCTGGGTCCAGGGTGGTGCTGGGGCTGGCCTGGGGCTGGGCTGGGGCAGGGCTGGCACAGGGCTAGGCCTGGGGCTGGGCTGGGGCCGAGTCTGGGGCCGGGGCTGGGGCCGGGGCAGGGGCAGGGCTGGGGCAGGGCTTGAACTGGGGCTGGGCTGGGGCCAAGGTTGGGGCTGGGGCTGGACTGGTGGCGAGGGTGGGGCTGGGGCTGGAGCCAGGGTTGGGGCAGGAGCCAGGGCTGGGGCAGGGCTGAGGTGAGGCCTGGGGCTGCGGCTGGGGCAGGGTTGGGGCTGGGGCTGGGGCTGGGCCTTGGGCTGGGGCTGGGGACAGGGCTGGAGCCAGGCTGGGTCGGGGGCTGGGCTGAGAGCAGGGCTGGGGCTGGGGGCTGGGATGGGGCTGGGGCTGGGGACAGGGCTGGGGCCAGGCTGGGTCTGGGGCTGGGCTGGTGGCGAGGGTGGGGCTGGGGCTGGAGCCAGGGTTGGGGCAGGAGCCAGGGCTGGGGCAGGGCTGAGATCAGGCCTGGGTCTGCGGCTGGGGCACGGCTGGGGCTGGGGCTGGGGCTGGGGCTGGGCCTGGGGCTGGGGCTGGGGCTGGGTCCAGGGCTGTGGCTGGGCTGTGGCTGGAGCTGGGCTGGGGCTGGGCTAGGGCTGGGCTGGGGCCGGGGCTGGGCTGGGGCTGGGTCCAGGGCTGTGGCTGGGCAGTGGCTGGAGCTGGGCTGGGGCTTGGCTAGGGCTGGGCTGGGGCCGGGGCTGCGACTGGGGCTGGGTCCAGGGCTGGGGCTGGGCTGCGGCTGGGGCTGGGATGGGGCAGGACTGGGACTGGGGTTGGGGCTGGGCTGGGGCAGGGGTGGGGCTGAGGCTCGGTCCAGGGTGGTGCTGGGGCTGGCCTGGGGCTGGGCTGGGGCAGGGCTGGGGAAGGGGCTGGGCTGGGGCCGAGGGTGGGGCTGGGGCTGGGGCTGGGGCTGGGGCTGGGGCTGGGGCTGGGGCTGAGGCTGAGGGCAGGGCTGGGCTAGGGCTGGGGCTGGGTTCGGTACAGGGCTGGGGCTGGGGCAGGGCTTGGGCTGGGCTGGGACCGGGGCTGGGCTGGGGCAGGGCTGGCACAGGGCTAGGCCTGGGGCTGGGCTGGGGTCGAGTCTGGGGCAGGGCTGGGGCAGGGCTGGAACTGGGGCTGGGCTGGGGCCAAGGTTGGGGCTGGGGCTGGGCTGGTGGGGAGGGTGGGGCTGGGGCTGGGGCTGGGGCTGCGGACAGGGCTGGGGCTAGGGCTGAGGTAGGGGTAGGGCTGGGGCTGGATTGGGGCCAGGGCTGGGGCAGGACTGAGGCTTGGACAGGGCTGGGGCTGGGGCTGGGGCTGGGGCAGGGCTGGGGCTGGGACTGGAACCAAGACTTGGGCAGGGGTGGGGCTGGGGCAGGGCTGGGGCTTGGTTCCAGGGCTGGGGCTGGGGCTGGGGCTGGGGCTGGGACTGGGGCAGGGCTAGGGCTGGGCTGGGGGCAAGGATGAGGTTTGGGCTGGGGCTGGGCCAGGGCTTGGGCTGGGCTGGGACTGGGGCTGGGCTGGGGTAGGGCTGGCACAGGGCTAGGCCTGGGGCTGGGCTGGGGCCGAGTCTGGGGCCGGGGCTGGGGCCAGGGCAGGGGCAGGGCTGGGGCAGGGCTTGAACTGGGGTTGGGCTGGGGCCAAGGTTGGGGCTGGGGCTGGACTGGTGGCGAGGGTGGGGCTGGGGCTGGAGCCAGGGTTGGGGCAGGAGCCAGGGCTGGGGCAGGGCTGAGGTCAGGCCTGGGGCTGCGGCTGGGGCAGGGTTGGGGCTGGGGCTGGGGCTGGGACTTGGGCTGGGGCTGGGGACAGGGCTGGGGCCAGGCTGGGTCGGGGGCTGGGCTGAGGGCAGGACTGGGGCTGGGGGCTGGGATGGGGCTGGGGCTGGGGACAGGGCTGGGGCCAGGCTGGGTCTGGGGCTGGGCTGGTGGCGAGGGTGGGGCTGGTGCTGGAGACAGGGTTGGGGCAGGAGCCAGGGCTGGGGCAGGGCTGAGGTCAGGCCTGGGGCTGCGGCTGGGGCAGGGCTGGGGCTGGGGCTGGGGCTGGGGCTGGGACTGGGCCTGGGGCTGGGGTTGGGGACAGGGCTGGGACCAAGCTGGGTCTGGGGCTGGGCTGAGGGCAGGGCTGGGGCTGGGTTGGGGGCAGGGCTGGGGCAGGACTGAGGCTGGGGCAGGGCTGGGGCTGGGGCTGGGGCTGGGGCTGGGTGTGGGGCTGGGGCAGGTCTGGGGCTGGGCTGGGGCTGGGGTGGGCCGGGGCAGGGCTGGGGCAGCGGCTGAGCTGGGGCCGAGGGTGGGGCTGGGGCTGGGGCTGGGGCTGAGGGCAGGGCATGGTCTGCGGCTGGGGCAGGGCTGGGGCTGGGGCTGGGGCTGGGCCTGGGGCTGGGGCTCGGGTCAGCCTGGGTCTGGGGCTGGGCTGAGGGCAGGGCTGGGGCTGGGGGCTGGGATGGGGCTGGGGCTGGGGACAGGGCTGGGGCCAGTCTGGGTCTGGGGCTGGGCTGGTGGCGAGGGTGGGGCTGGTGCTGGAGCCAGGGTTGGGGCAGGAGCCAGGGCTGGGGCAGGGCTGAGATCAGGCCTGGGGCTGGGGCTGGGGCTGGGGCTGGTCCTGGGGCTGGGCTGGGGTAGGGCTGGCACAGGGCTAGGCCTGCGGCTGGGCTGGGGCCGAGTCTGGGGCCGGGGCTGGGGCCTGGGCAGGGCTTGGGCTGGGCTGGGACTGGGGCTGGGCTGGGGTATGGCTGGCACAGGGCTAGGCCTGGGGCTGGGCTGGGGCCGAGTCTGGGGCTGGGGCTGGGGCCGGGGCAGGGGCAGGGCTGGGGCAGGGCTGGGGGAAGAGGCTGGGGCCTGGGGTAGGGCTGGGACTGAGGTTGGGGCCGGGGCTGGGGCTGGAGTAGGCTGGAGGCTGGGCCTTGGGCTGGGGCTGGGTTGGGGGCAGGGCTGGGGCAGGACTGAGGCTGGGGCAGGGCTGGGGCTGGGGCTGGGTCTGGGGCTGGGGCAGGGCTGGGGCTGGGCTGGGGCTGGGGCCGGGGCTGCGGCCAGGGGTGGGGCTGGGGCAGGGGCGGGGACTGGGTGAGGGCTGGGGCTGGGGCTGGGCTAGGGCTGGGGCTGGGGCTGGGCTGGGGCTGGGCTGGGGCTGGGGCTGGGGCTGGGCTGGGGCTGGCTGGGGCTGGGCTGGGCTGGGGCTGGGTCCAGGGTGGGTCTGGGGCCTTGGCTGGGGCACGACTGGGGATGGGGCTGGGCTGGGGCTGGGTCCAGGGCTGTGGCTGGGCAGTGGCTGGAGCTGGGCTGGGGCTTGGCTAGGGCTGGGCTGGGGCCGGGGCTGCGACTGGGGCTGGGTCCAGGGCTGGGGCTGGGCTGCGGCTGGGGCTGGGATGGGGCAGGACTGGGACTGGGGTTGGGGCTGGGCTGGGGCAGGGGTGGGGCTGAGGCTCGGTCCAGGGTGGTGCTGGGGCTGGCCTGGGGCTGGGCTGGGGCAGGGCTGGGGAAGGGGCTGGGCTGGGGCCGAGGGTGGGGCTGGGGCTGGGGCTGGGGCTGGGGCTGGGGCTGAGGCTGAGGGTAGGGCTGGGCTAGGGCTGGGGCTGGGTTCGGTACAGGGCTGGGGCTGGGGCAGGGCTTGGGCTGGGCTGGGACCGGGGCTGGGCTGGGGCAGGGCTGGCACAGGGCTAGGCCTGGGGCTGGGCTGGGGTCGAGTCTGGGGCAGGGCTGGGGCAGGGCTGGAACTGGGGCTGGGCTGGGGCCAAGGTTGGGGCTGGGGCTGGGCTGGTGGGGAGGGTGGGGCTGGGGCTGGGGCTGGGGCTGCGGACAGGGCTGGGGCTAGGGCTGAGGTAGGGGTAGGGCTGGGGCTGGATTGGGGCCAGGGCTGGGGCAGGACTGAGGCTTGGGCAGGGCTGGGGCTGGGGCTGGGGCTGGGGCAGGGCTGGGGCTGGGACTGGAACCAAGACTTGGGCAGGGGTGGGGCTGGGCCTGGGGCCGGGGCTGGGGCAGGGCTGGGGCTGGGCATGGATCGTGACTGGGCAGGGGTAGGGCTGGGGCAGGGGCTGGGCTGGGGACGAGGGTTGGGCTCAGGGCTGGGGCTGGGGCTGCGGACAGGGCTGTGGCCGAGCTAGGGCTGGGCTGAGGGCAGGGCTGGGGTAGGGCTGGGGCTGGGGCAGGGCTGGGGCTTGGTTCCAGGGCTGGGCCTGGGACTGGGGCAGGGCTAGGGCTGGGCTGGGGGCAAGGATGAGGTTTGGGCTGGGGCTGGGGCTGGGCCAGGGCTTGGGCTGGGCTGGGACTGGGGCTGGGCTGGGGTAGGGCTGGCACAGGGCTAGGCCTGGGGCTGGGCTGGGGCCGAGTCTGGGGCCGGGGCTGGGGCCGGGGAAGGGGCAGGGCTGGGGCAGGGCTTGAACTGGGGCTGGGCTGGGGCCAAGGTTGGGGCTGGGGCTGGACTGGTGGCGAGGGTGGGGCTGGGGCTGGAGCCAGGGTTGGGGCAGGAGCCAGGGCTGGGGCAGGGCTGAGGTCAGGCCTGGGGCTGCGGCTGGGGCAGGGTTGGGGCTGGGGCTGGGGCTGGGCCTTGGGCTGGGGCTGGGGACAGGGCTGGGGCCAAGCTGGGTCGGGGGCTGGGCTGAGGGCAGGGCTGGGGCTGGGGGCTGGGATGGGGCTGGGGCTGGGGACAGGGCTGGGGCCAGGCTGGGTCTGGGGCTGGGCTGGTGGCGAGGGTGGGGCTGGGGCTGGAGCCAGGGTTGGGGCAGGAGCCAGGGCTGGGGCAGGGCTGAGGTCAGGCCTGGGTCTGCGGCTGGGGCACGGCTGGGGCTGGGGCTGGGCCTGGGGCTGGGGTTGGGGACAGGGCTGGGACCAGGCTGGGTCTGGGGCTGGTCTGAGGGCAGGGCTGGGGCTGGGGGCTGGGATGGGGCAGGACTGGGACTGGGGTAGGGGCACGGGCTGAGGCTGGGGACAGGGCTAGGGCTGGAGCTAGGGCAGGGCTGGGGCCAGGCAGGGTCTGGGTTTTCCTCAAGGGTGGGGCTTGGTCCAGGGCTGGGGCTGGGCGGTGGCTGGGGCTGGGCTGGGTCTGGGGCTGGGCTGGGTCTAGGGCTGGGGCTGTGCTGGTGCTGTGCTGGGGGGTGGGCTGGGGACTAGGGCTGGGGCAGGGCTGACGCAGGGCTGGGGCCTGAGGTAGGGCTGGGACTGAGGTTGGGGCCGGGGCTGGGGCTGGAGTAGGCTGGAGGCTGGGCCTTGGGCTGGGGCTGGGGGCATGGCTGGGGCTGGGTTGGGGCTGGGGCTGGGGCTGGGCCTGGGGCTGGGGCTGGGGACAGGGCTGGGGCCAGGCTGGGTCTGGGGCTGGGCTGAGGGCAGGGCTGGGGCTGGGGGCTGGGATGGGGCTGGGGCTGGGGACAGGGCTGGGGCCAGGCTGGGTCTGGGGCTGGGCTGGTGGCGAGGGTGGGGCTGGTGCTGGAGCCAGGGTTGGGGCAGGAGCCAGGGCTGGGGCAGGGCTGAGATCAGGCCTGGGGCTGGGGCTGGGGCTGGGGCTGGTCCTGGGGCTGGGCTGGGGTAGGGCTGGCACAGGGCTAGGCCTGCGGCTGGGCTGGGGCCGAGTCTGGGGCCGGGGCTGGGGCCTGGGCAGGGCTTGGGCTGGGCTGGGACTGGGGCTGGGCTGGGGTATGGCTGGCACAGGGCTAGGCCTGGGGCTGGGCTGGGGCCGAGTCTGGGGCTGGGGCTGGGGGCCGGGGCAGGGGCAGGGCTGGGACAGGGCTGGGGAAAGAGGCTGGGGCCTGGGGTAGGGCTGGGACTGAGTTTGGGGCCGGGGCTGGGGCTGGAGTAGGCTGGAGGCTGGGCCTTTGGCTGGGGCTGGGGGCATGGCTGGGGCTGGGTTGGGGGCAGGGCTGGGGCAGGGCTGGGGCTGGGGCTGGGTCTGGGGCTGGGGCAGGGCTGGGGCTGGGCTGGGGCTGGGGCCGGGGCTGGGGCCAGGGGTGGGGCTGGGGCAGGGGCGGGGACTGGGTGAGGGCTGGGGCTGGGGCTGGGTCCAGGGTGGGGCTGGGGCTGGGCTGGGGCTGGGCTGGGGCTGGGACTGGGTCCAGGGCAGAGGCTGGACTGGGGCTGGGGCTGGGGCTGGGCTGGGGCTGGCTGGGGCTGGGCTGGGCTGGGGCTGGGTCCATGGTGGGTCTGGGGCCTTGGCTGGGGCACGACTGGGGATGGGGCTGGGCTGGGGCTGGGTCCAGGGCTGTGGCTGGGCAGTGGCTGGAGCTGGGCTGGGGCTGGGCTAGGGCTGGGCTGGGGCCGGGGCTGGGCTGGGGCTGGGTCCAGGGCTGTGGCTGGGCAGTGGCTGGAGCTGGGCTGGGGCTTGGCTAGGGCTGGGCTGGGGCCGGGGCTGCGACTGGGGCTGGGTCCAGGGCTGGGGCTGGGCTGCGGCTGGGGCTGGGATGGGGCAGGACTGGGACTGGGGTTGGGGCTGGGCTGGGGCAGGGGTGGGGCTGAGGCTCGGTCCAGGGTGGTGCTGGGGCTGGCCTGGGGCTGGGCTGGGGCAGGGCTGGGGAAGGGGCTGGGCTGGGGCCGAGGGTGGGGCTGGGGCTGGGGCTGGGGCTGGGGCTGAGGCTGAGGGCAGGGCTGGGCTAGGGCTGGGGCTGGGTTCGGTACAGGGCTGGGGCTGGGGCAGGGCTTGGGCTGGGCTGGGACCGGGGCTGGGCTGGGGCAGGGCTAGCACAGGGCTAGGCCTGGGGCTGGGCTGGGGTCGAGTCTGGGGCAGGGCTGGGGCAGGGCTGGAACTGGGGCTGGGCTGGGGCCAAGGTTGGGGCTGGGGCTGGGCTGGTGGGGAGGGTGGGGCTGGGGCTGGGGCTGGGGCTGCGGACAGGGCTGGGGCTAGGGCTGAGGTAGGGGTAGGGCTGGGGCTGGATTGGGGCCAGGGCTGGGGCAGGACTGAGGCTTGGGCAGGGCTGGGGCTGGAGCTGGGGCTGGGGCAGGGCTGGGGCTGGGACTGGAACCAAGACTTGGGCAGGGGTGGGGCTGGGCCTGGGGCCGGGGCTGGGGCAGGGCTGGGGCTGGGCATGGATCGTGACTGGGCAGGGGTAGGGCTGGGGCAGGGGCTGGGCTGGGGACGAGGGTTGGGCTCAGGGCTGGGGCTGGGGCTGCGGACAGGGCTGTGGCCGAGCTAGGGCTGGGCTGAGGGCAGGGCTGGGGTAGGGCTGGGGCTGGGGCAGGGCTGGGGCTTGGTTCCAGGGCTGGGCCTGGGGCTGGGACTGGGGCAGGGCTAGGGCTGGGCTGGGGGCAAGGATGAGGTTTGGGCTGGGGCTGGGGCTGGGCCAGGGCTTGGGCTGGGCTGGGACCGGGGCTGGGCTGGGGTAGGGCTGGCACAGGGCTAGGCCTGGGGCTGGGCTGGGGCCGAGTCTGGGGCCGGGGCTGGTGCCGGGGCAGGGGCAGGGCTGGGGCAGGGCTTGAACTGGGGCTGGGCTGGGGCCAAGGTTGGGGCTGGGGCTGGACTGGTGGCGAGGGTGGGGCTGGGGCTGGAGCCAGGGTTGGGGCAGGAGCCAGGGCTGGGGCAGGGCTGAGGTGAGGCCTGGGGCTGGGGCTGGGGCTGGGGCAGGGTTGGGGCTGGGGCTGGGGCTGGGACTTGGGCTGGGGCTGGGGACAGGGCTGGGGCCAGGCTGGGTCGGGGGCTGGGCTGAGGGCAGGGCTGGGGCTGGGGGCTGGGATGGGGCTGGGGCTGGGGACAGGGCTGGGGCCAGGCTGGGTCTGGGGCTGGGCTGGTGGCGAGGGTGGGGCTGGGGCTGGAGCCAGGGTTGGGGCAGGAGCCAGGGCTGGGGCAGGGCTGAGGTCAGGCCTGGGTCTGCGGCTGGGGCACGGCTGGGGCTGGGGCTGGGGCTGGGCCTGGGGCTGGGGTTGGGGACAGGGCTGGGACCAGGCTGGGTCTGGGGCTGGGCTGAGGGCAGGGCTGGGGCTGGGGGCTGGGATGGGGCAGGACTGGGACTGGGGCAGGGGCACGGGCTGAGGCTGGGGACAGGGCTAGGGCTGGAGCTAGGGCAGGGCTGGGGCCAGGCAGGGGCTGGGTTTTCCTCAGGGGTGGGGCTTGGTCCAGGGCTGGGGCTGGGCGGTGGCTGGGGCTGGGCTGGGTCTGGGGCTGGGCTGGGTCTAGGGCTGGGGCTGTGCTGGTGCTGTGCTGGGGGTGGGCTGGGGACTAGGGCTGGGGCAGGGCTGACGCAGGGCTGGGGCCTGAGGTAGGGCTGGGACTGAGGTTGGGGCCGGGGCTGGGGCTGGAGTAGGCTGGAGGCTGGGCCTTGGGCTGGGGCTGGGGGCATGGCTGGGGCTGGGTTGGGGGCAGGGCTGGGGCAGGACTGAGGCTGGGGCAGGGCTGGGGCTGGGGCTGGGGCTGGGGGTGGGTCTGGGGCTGGGGCAGGGCTGGGGCTGGGCTGATGCTGGGGCTGGGGCTGGGGCTGAGGGCTGGGCTGGGGCTGCGGCTGAGGCAGGGCTGAGGCTGGGGCTGGGCCTGGGGCTGGGGCTGGGGTCAGGCTGGGTCTGGGGCTGGGCTGAGGGCAGGGCTGGGGCCAGGCTGGGGCTGGGTTCGGCTCAGGGGTGGGGCTTGGTCCAGGGCTGGGGCAGGGGTAGGGCAGGGCTGGGGCTGGGCTGGGGCTGGGTCCAGGGCTGTGGCTGGGCCGTGGCTGGAGCTGGGCTGGGGCTGAGGGTGAGGCTGGGACTTGGGCTGGGGCTGGGGACAGGGCTGGGGCCAGGCTGGGTCTGGGGCTGGGCTGGTGGCGAGGGTGGGGCTGGGGCTGGAGACAGGGTTGGGGCAGGAGCCAGGGCTGGGGCAGGGCTGAGGTCAGGCCTGGGGCTGGGGCTGGGGCAGGGTTGGGGCTGGGGCTGGGTATGGGCCTGGGGCTGGGGCTGGGGACAGGGCTGGGGCCAGGCTGGGTGTGGGGCTGGGCTGAGGGCAGGGCTGGGGCTGGGGGCTGGGATGGGGCTGGGTCTGGGGACAGGGCTGGGGCCAGGCTGGGTCTGGGGCTGGGCTGGTGGCGAGGGTGGGGCTGGTGCTGGATCCAGGGTTGGGGCAGGAGCCAGGGCTGGGGCAGGGCTGAGATCAGGCCTGGGGCTGGGGCTGGGGCTGGGGCTGGGCCTGGGGCTGGGCTGGGGTAGGGCTGGCACAGGGCTAGGCCTGGGGCTGGGCTGGGGCCGAGTCTGGGGCCGGGGCTGGTGCCGGGGCAGGGGCAGGGCTGGGGCAGGGCTTGAACTGGGGCTGGGCTGGGGTAGGGCTGGCACAGGGCTAGGCCTGCGGCTGGGCTGGGGCCAAGTCTGGGGCCGGTGCTGGGGCCTGGGAAGGGCTTGGGCTGGGCTGGGACTGGGGCTGGGCTGGGGTATGGCTGGCACAGGGCTAGGCCTGGGGCTGGGCTGGGGCCGAGTCTGGGGCTGGGGCTGGGGCCGGGGCAGGGGCAGGGCTGGGGCAGGGCTGGGGGAAGAGGCTGGGGCCTGGGGTAGGGCTGGGACTGAGGTTGGGGCCGGGGCTGGGGCTGGAGTAGGCTGGAGGCTGGGCTTTGGGCTGGGGCTGGGGGCATGGCTGGGGCTGGGTTGGGGGCAGGGCTGGGGCAGGACTGAGGCTGGGGCAGGGCTGGGGCTGGGGCTGGGTCTGGGGCTGGGGCAGGGCTGGGGCTGGGCTGGGGCTGGGGCCGGGGCTGGGGCCAGGGGTGGGGCTGGGGCAGGGGCTGGGACTGGGTGAGGGCTGGGGCTGGGGCTGGGTCCAGGGTGGGGCTGGGGCTGGGCTGGGGCTGGGCTGGGGCTGGGACTGGGTCCAGGGCAGAGGCTGGACTGGGGCTGGGGCTGGGGCTGGGCTGGGGCTGGCTGAGGCTGGGCTGGGCTGGGGCTGGGTCCAGGGCTGTGGCTGGGCTGTGGCTGGAGCTGGGCTGGGGCTGGGCTAGGGCTGGGCTGGGGCCGGGGCTGGGCTGGGGCTGGGTCCAGGGCTGTGGCTGGGCAGTGGCTGGAGCTGGGCTGGGGCTTGGCTAGGGCTGGGCTGGGGCCGGGGCTGCGACTGGGGCTGGGTCCAGGGCTGGGGCTGGGCTGCGGCTGGGGCTGGGATGGGGCAGGACTGGGACTGGGGTTGGGGCTGGGCTGGGGCAGGGGTGGGGCTGAGGCTGGGTCCAGGGTGGTGCTGGGGCTGGCCTGGGGCTGGGCTGGGGCAGGGCTGGCACAGGGCTAGGCCTGGGGCTGGGCTGGGGCCGAGTCTGGGGCCGGGGCTGGGGCCGGGGCAGGGGCAGGGCTGGGGCAGGGCTTGAACTGGGGCTGGGCTGGGGCCAAGGTTGGGGCTGGGGCTGGACTGGTGGCGAGGGTGGGGCTGGGGCTGGAGCCAGGGTTGGGGCAGGAGCCAGGGCTGGGGCAGGGCTGAGGTGAGGCCTGGGGCTGCGGCTGGGGCAGGGCTGGGGAAGGGGCTGGGCTGGGGCCGAGGGTGGGGCTGGGGCTGGGGCTGGGGCTGGGGCTGGGGCTGAGGCTGAGGGCAGGGCTGGGCTAGGGCTGGGGCTGGGTTCGGTACAGGGCTGGGGCTGGGGCAGGGCTTGGGCTGGGCTGGGACCGGGGCTGGGCTGGGGCAGGGCTGGCACAGGGCTAGGCCTGGGGCTGGGCTGGGGTCGAGTCTGGGGCAGGGCTGGGGCAGGGCTGGAACTGGGGCTGGGCTGGGGCCAAGGTTGGGGCTGGGGCTGGGCTGGTGGGGAGGGTGGGGCTGGGGCTGGGGCTGGGGCTGCGGACAGGGCTGGGGCTAGGGCTGAGGTAGGGGTAGGGCTGGGGCTGGATTGGGGCCAGGGCTGGGGCAGGACTGAGGCTTGGGCAGGGCTGGGGCTGGGGCTGGGGCTGGGGCAGGGCTGGGGCTGGGACTGGAACCAAGACTTGGGCAGGGGTGGGGCTGGGCCTGGGGCCGGGGCTGGGGCAGGGCTGGGGCTGGGCATGGATCGTGACTGGGCAGGGGTAGGGCTGGGGCAGGGGCTGGGCTGGGGACGAGGGTTGGGCTCAGGGCTGGGTCTGGGGCTGCGGACAGGGCTGTGGCCGAGCTAGGGCTGGGCTGAGGGCAGGGCTGGGGTAGGGCTGGGGCTGGGCTGGGGCCGAGTCTGGGGCCGGGGCTGGTGCCGGGGCAGGGGCAGGGCTGGGGCAGGGCTTGAACTGGGGCTGGGCTGGGGCCAAGGTTGGGGCTGGGGCTGGACTGGTGGCGAGGGTGGGGCTGGGGCTGGAGCCAGGGTTGGGGCAGGAGCGAGGGCTGGGGCAGGGCTGAGGTGAGGCCTGGGGCTGCGGCTGGGGCAGGGTTGGGGCTGGGGCTGGGGCTGGGCCTTGGGCTGGGGCTGGGGACAGGGCTGGGGCCAGGCTGGTTCGGGGGCTGGGCTGAGGGCAGGGCTGGGGCTGGGGGCTGGGATGGGGCTGGGGCTGGGGACAGGGCTGGGGCCAGGCTGGGTCTGGGGCTGGGCTGGTGGCGAGGGTGGGGCTGGGGCTGGAGACAGGGCTGGGGCAGGGCTGAGATCAGGCCTGGGGCTGCGGCTGGGGCAGGGCTGGGGCTGGGGCTGGGGCTGGGCCTGGGGCTGGGGTTGGGGACAGGGCTGGGACCAGGCTGGGTCTGGGGCTGGGCTGAGGGCAGGGCTGGGGCTGGGGGCTGGGATGGGGCAGGACTGGGACTGGGGCAGGGGCACGGGCTGAGGCTGGGGACAGGGCTAGGGCTGGAGCTAGGGCAGGGCTGGGGCCAGGCTGGGGCTGGGTTTGGCTCAGGGGTGGGGCTTGGTCCAGGGCTGGGGCTGGGCGGTGGCTGGGGCTGGGCTGGGTCTGGGGCTGGGCTGGGGTATGGCTGGCACAGGGCTAGGCCTGGGGCTGGGCTGGGGCCGAGTCTGGGGCTGGGGCTGGGGCCGGGGCAGGGGCAGGGCTGGGGCAGGGCTGGGGCTGGGGCTGGGTCTGGGGCTGGGGCAGGGCTGGGGCTGGGCTGGGGCTGGGGCCGGGGCTGGGGCCAGGGGTGGGGCTGGGGCAGGGGCTGGGACTGGGTGAGGGCTGGGGCTGGGGCTGGGTCCAGGGTGGGGCTGGGGCTGGGCTGGGGCTGGGCTGGGGCTGGGACTGGGTCCAGGGCAGAGGCTGGACTGGGGCTGGGGCTGGGGCTGGGCTGGGGCTGGCTGAGGCTGGGCTGGGCTGGGGCTGGGTCCAGGGCTGTGGCTGGGCTGTGGCTGGAGCTGGGCTGGGGCTGGGCTAGGGCTGGGCTGGGGCTGGGGCTGGGCTGGGGCTGGGTCCAGGGCTGTGGCTGGGCAGTGGCTGGAGCTGGGCTGGGGCTTGGCTAGGGCTGGGCTGGGGCCGGGGCTGCGACTGGGGCTGGGTCCAGGGCTGGGGCTGGGCTGCGGCTGGGGCTGGGATGGGGCAGGACTGGGACTGGGGTTGGGGCTGGGCTGGGGCAGGGGTGGGGCTGAGGCTGGGTCCAGGGTGGTGCTGGGGCTGGCCTGGGGCTGGGCTGGGGCAGGGCTGGGGAAGGGGCTGGGCTGGGGCCGAGGGTGGGGCTGGGGCTGGGGCTGGGGCTGGGGCTGAGGCTGAGGGCAGGGCTGGGCTAGGGCTGGGGCTGGGTTCGGTACAGGGCTGGGGCTGGGGCAGGGCTTGGGCTGGGCTGGGACCGGGGCTGGGCTGGGGCAGGGCTGGCACAGGGCTAGGCCTGGGGCTGGGCTGGGGTCGAGTCTGGGGCAGGGCTGGGGCAGGGCTGTAACTGGGGCTGGGCTGGGGCCAAGGTTGGGGCTGGGGCTGGGCTGGTGGGGAGGGTGGGGCTGGGGCTGGGGCTGGGGCTGCGGACAGGGCTGGGGCTAGGGCTGAGGTAGGGGTAGGGCTGGGGCTGGATTGGGGCCAGGGCTGGGGCAGGACTGAGGCTTGGACAGGGCTGGGGCTGGGGCTGGGGCTGGGGCAGGGCTGGGGCTGGGACTGGAACCAAGACTTGGGCAGGGGTGGGGCTGGGCCTGGGGCCGGGGCTGGGGCAGGGCTGGGGCTGGGCATGGATCGTGACTGGGCAGGGGTAGGGCTGGGGCAGGGGCTGGGCTGGGGACGAGGGTTGGGCTCAGGGCTGGGTCTGGGGCTGCGGACAGGGCTGTGGCCGAGCTAGGGCTGGGCTGAGGGCAGGGCTGGGGTAGGGCTGGGGCTGGGGCAGGGCTGGGGCTTGGTTCCAGGGCTGGGGTAGGGCTGGGACTGGGGCAGGGCTAGGGCTGGGCTGGGGGCAAGGATGAGGTTTGGGCTGGGGCTGGGGCTGGGCCAGGGCTTGGGCTGGGCTGGGACCGGGGCTGGGCTGGGGTAGGGCTGGCACAGGGCTAGGCCTGGGGCTGGGCTGGGGCCGAGTCTGGGGCCGGGGGCTGGGGCCGGGGCAGGGGCAGGGCTGGGGCAGGGCTTGAACTGGGGCTGGGCTGGGGCCAAGGATGGGGCTGGGGCTGGACTGGTGGCGAGGGTGGGGCTGGGGCTGGAGCCAGGGTTGGGGCAGGAGCGAGGGCTGGGGCAGGGCTGAGGTGAGGCTTGGGGCTGCGGCTGGGGCAGGGTTGGGGCTGGGGCTGGGGCTGGGCCTTGGGCTGGGGCTGGGGACAGGGCTGGGGCCAGGCTGGGTCTGGGGCTGGGCTGGTGGCGAGGGTGGGGCTGGGGCTGGAGACAGGGTTGGGGCAGGAGCCAGGGCTGGGGCAGGGCTGAGATCAGGCCTGGGGCTGCGGCTGGGGCAGGGCTGGGGCTGGGGCTGGGGCTGGGCCTGGGGCTGGGGTTGGGGACAGGGCTGGGACCAGGCTGGGTCTGGGGCTGGGCTGAGGGCAGGGCTGGGGCTGGGGGCTGGGATGGGGCAGGACTGGGACTGGGGCAGGGGTACGGGCTGAGGCTGGGGACAGGGCTAGGGCTGGAGCTAGGGCAGGGCTGGGGCCAGGCAGGGGCTGGGTTTGGCTCAGGGGTGGGGCTTGGTCCAGGGCTGGGGCTGGGCGGTGGCTGGGGCTGGGCTGGGTCTGGGGCTGGGCTGGGTCTAGGGCTGGGACTGTGCTGGTGCTGTACTGGGGGTGGGCTGGGGACTAGGGCTGGGGCAGGGCTGACGCAGGTCTGGGGCCTGAGGTAGGGCTGGGACTGAGGTTGGGGCTGGGGCTGGGGCTGGGCTAGGGCAGGGCTGGGGCTGGGGCTGGGCTGGGGCTGGGTCCAGGGGCTGTGGCTGGGCCGTGGCTGGGGCTGGGCTGGGGGCTGAGGGTGAGGCTGGGGCTGGGCTAGGGCTGGGCTGGGGCCGGGGCTGGGGCTGGGGCTGGGTCCAGGGCTGGGGCTGGGCAGTGGCTGGGGCTGGGCTGGGGCCGGGCTGGGCCGGGGCTGGGGATGAGGCTGGGGTGGGGCTGGGTGGTGGCTGGGGCTGGGCTGGGCAGGGCTGGGGCTGGGGCTGGGCTGGGGGCAAGGATGGGGATGGGGCTGGGCTGGGCTGGGGCAGGGCTGGGCCTGGGCTAGGGATGAGGCTGGGGTGGGGCTGGGGCTGGGTCCAGGGCAGGGGCTGGGCTGGGGCTGGGGCTAGGCTGGGGCAGGGCTGGTGCAGGGCTGGGGCTGGGACTGGGCTTGGGGTCAGGGCTGGGGCTGGGCGGTGGCTGGGGCTGGGCTTGGGCTAGGCTGGGGCTGGGACTGGGTCCAGGGCTGGGGCTGGGCTGTGGCTGGGGCTAGGCTGGGGCAGGGCTGGGGCTGGGCTGGGGATGAGGCTGGGGTGGGGCTGGGTGGTGGCTGGGGCTGGGCTGGGCAGGGCTGGGGCTGGGGCTGGGCTGGGGGCAAGGATGGGGATGGGGCTGGGCTGGGCTGGGGCAGGGCTGGGCCTGGGCTAGGGATGAGGCTGGGGTGGGGCTGGGGCTGGGTCCAGGGCAGGGGCTGGGCTGGGGCTGGGGCTAGGCTGGGGCAGGGCTGGTGCAGGGCTGGGGCTGGGACTGGGCTTGGGGTCAGGGCTGGGGCTGGGCGGTGGCTGGGTCTGGGCTTGGGCTAGGCTGGGGCTGGGACTGGGTCCAGGGCTGGGGCTGGGCTGTGGCTGGGGCTAGGCTGGGGCAGGGCTGGGGCTGGGCTGGGGCTGGGTCCAGGGCTGTGGCTGGGCTGTGGCTGGAGCTGGGCTGTGGCTGAGGTTGGGGCTGTGGCTGGGCTAGGGCTGGGGCTGGGGCCGGGGCTGCGACTGGGGCTGGGTCCAGGGCTGGGGCTGGGCTGTGGCTGGGGCAGGGCTGGGTCTGGGGCTGGGCTGGGGCTGGGGCTGGGGCTGTGCTGGTGCTGTGCTGGGGGTGGGCTGGGGACTAGGGCTGGGGCAGGGCAGAACGCAGGGCTGGGGCCTGAGGTAGGGCTGGGACTGAGGTTGGGGCCGGGGCTGGGGCTGGAGTAGGCTGGAGGCTGGGCCTTGGGCTGGGGCTGGGGGCATGGCTGGGGCTGGGTTGGGGGCAGGGCTGGGGCAGGACTGAGGCTGGGGCAGGGCTGGGGCTGGGCTAGGGCTGGGCTGGGGCCGGGGCTGGGCTGGGGCTGAGGGTGAGGCTGGGGCTGGGCTAGGGCTCGGCTGGGGCCGGGGCTGCGACTGGGGCTGGATCCAGGGCTGGGGCTGGGCTGTGGCTGGGGCTGGGCTGTAGCAGGGCTAGGGCTGGAGCTAGGGCAGGGCTGGGGCCAGGCTGGGGCTGGGTTTGGCTCAGGGGTGGGGCTTGGTCCAGGGCTGGGGCTGGGCGGTGGCTGGGACTGGGCTGGGTCTGGGGCTGGGCTGGGGCTGGGGCTGGGGCTGTGCTGGTGCTGTGCTGGGGGTGGGCTGGGGACTAGGACTGGGGCAGGGCTGACGCAGGGCTGGGGCCTGAGGTAGGGCTGGGACTGAGGTTGGGGCCGGGGCTGGGGCTGGAGTAGGCTGGAGGCTGGGCCTTGGGCTGGGGCTGGGGGCATGGCTGGGGCTGGGTTGGGGGCAGGGCTGGGGCAGGACTGAGGCTGGGGCAGGGCTGGGGCTGGGGCTGGGGCTGGGGCTGGGTCTGGGGCAGGGCTGGGGCTGGGCTGGGGCTGGGGTGGGCCGGGGCAGGGCTGGGGCAGCGGCTGGGCTGGGGCCGAGGGTGGGGCTGGGGCTGGGGCTGCGGCTGAGGGCAGGGCTGGGGCTGCGGCTGGGGCAGGGCTGGGGCTGGGGCTGGGCCTAGGGCTGGGGCTGGGGCCAGGCTGGGTCTGGGGCTGGGCTGAGGGCAGGGCTGGGGCTGGGCTGGGGCAGGACTGGGCTGGGGCAGGGGCACGGGCCGAGGCTGGGGACAGGGCTAGGGCTGGAGCTAGGGCAGAGCTGGGGCTGGGCTGGGGCTGGTTTCGGCTCAGGGGTGGGGCTTGGTCCAGGGCTGGGGCTGGGCTAGGGCAGGGCTGGGGCTGGGGCTAGGCTGGGGCTGGGTCCAGGGCTGTGGCTGGGCCGTGGCTGGAGCTGGGCTGGGGCTGAGGGTGAGGCTGGGGCTGGGCTAGGGCTGGGCTGGGGCCGGGGGCTGCGACTGGGGCTGGGTCCAGGGCTGGGGCTGGGCTGTGGCTGGGGCTGGGCTGTGGCAGGGCTGGGGCTGGGCCGGGGCAAGGCTGGGCTGGGGCAGGGCTGGGCTGGGGCCGGGGATGGGGCTGGGGCTGGGTCCAGGGCTGGGGCTGGGCGGTGGCTGGGGCTGGGCTGGGGCCGGGCTGGGCCTGGGCTGGGGATGAGGCTGGGGTGGGGCTGGGTGGTGGCTGGGGCTGGGCTGGGCAGGGCTGGGGCTGGGGCTGGGCTGGGGGCAAGGATGGGGATGGGGCTGGGCTGGGCTGGGGCAGGGCTGGGCCTGGGCTAGGGATGAGGCTGGGGTGGGGCTGGGGCTGGGTCCAGGGCAGGGGCTGGGCTGGGGCTGGGGCTAGGCTGGGGCAGGGCTGGTGCAGGGCTGGGGCTGGGACTGGGCTTGGGGTCAGGGCTGGGGCTGGGCGGTGGCTGGGGCTGGGCTTGGGCTAGGCTGGGGCTGGGACTGGGTCCAGGGCTGGGGCTGGGAGGTGGCTGGGGCTAGGCTGGGGCAGGGCTGGGGCTGGGCTGGGGCTGGGTCCAGGGCTGTGGCTGGGCTGTGGCTGGAGCTGGGCTGTGGCTGAGGTTGGGGCTGTGGCTGAGGTTGGGGCTGTGGCTGGGCTAGGGCTGGGTCTGGAGCTGGGGCTGCGACTGGGGCTGGGTCCAGGGCTGGGGCTGGGCTGTGGCTGGTGCTGGCCTGGGGCAGGGCTAGGCTGGGGCAGGGTTGGAACCAGGCTTGGTCTGGGTTCGGTGCAGGGCTGGGGCTGGGGCAGGGCTGGGGCCAGGGATGGGGCCGTGAGTGGGGCTTGGCTGGGGCTGGGGAGGGGCTGGGACTGGGCCGGGGCAGGGCTGGCCTGGGGCAGGGCTGGGGCCATGAGTGGGGCTTGGCTGGGGCTGGGGAGGGGCTGGGGCTGGGTTCGGTGCAGGGCTGGGGCTGGGGCAGGGCGGGAGCTGGGGTAGGGCTGGGCTGGGGCAGGGGATGGGGCTGTGAGTTGGGCTTGGCAGGGGCCGGGGCTGGGGCCAGGGGTGGGGCTGGGGCAGGGGCGGGGACTGGGTGAGGGCTGGGGCTGGGGCTGGGTCCAGGGTGGGGCTGGGGCTGGGCTGGGACCAGGGTGGGGCTGGGGCTGGGCTGGGGCTGGGCTGGGGCTGGGACTGGGTGCAGGGCAGAGGCTGGACTGGGGCTGGGGCTGGGGCTGGGCTGGGGCTGGCTGGGGCTGGGCTGGGCTGGGGCTGGGTCCAGGGTGGGGCTGGGGCCTTGGCTGGGGCACGACTGGGGATGGGGCTGGGCTGGGGCTGGGTCCAGGGCTGTGGCTGGGCAGTGGCTGGAGCTGGGCTGGGGCTGGGCTAGGGCTGGGCTGGGGCCGGGGCTGGGCTGGGGTATGGCTGGCACAGGGCTAGGCCTGGGGCTGGGCTGGGGCCGAGTCTGGGGCCGGGGCTGGGGCCGGGGCAGGGGCAGGGCTGGGGCAGGGCTTGAACTGGGGCTGGGCTGGGGCCAAGGTTGGGGCTGGGGCTGGACTGGTGGCGAGGGTGGGGCTGGGGCTGGAGCCAGGGTTGGGGCAGGAGCCAGGGCTGGGGCAGGGCTGAGGTCAGGCCTGGGGCTGCGGCTGGGGCAGGGTTGGGGCTGGGGCTGGGGCTGGGGCTGGGCCTGGGGCTGGGGCTGGGGCCGGGGCTGGGGCCAGGCTGGGTCGGGGGCTGGGCTGAGGGCAGGGCTGGGGCTGGGGGCTGGGATGGGTCTGGGGCTGGGGACAGGGCTGGGGCCAGGCTGGGTCTGGGGCTGGGCTGGTGGCGAGGGTGGGGCTGGTGCTGGATCCAGGGTTGGGGCAGGAGCCAGGGCTGGGGCAGGGCTGAGATCAGGCCTGGGGCTGCGGCTGGGGCAGGGCTGGGGCTGGGGGCTGGGATGGGGCTGGGGCTGGGGACAGGGCTGGGGCCAGGCTGGGTCTGGGGCTGGGCTGAGGGCAGGGCTGGGGCTGGGGGCTGGGATGGGGCTGGGGCTGGGGACAGGGCTGGGGCCAGGCTGGGTCTGGGGCTGGGCTGAGGGCAGGGCTGGGGCTGGGGGCTGGGATGGGGCAGGACTGGGACTGGGGCAGGGGCACGGGCTGAGGCTGGGGACAGGGCTAGGGCTGGAGCTAGGGCAGGGCTGGGGCCAGGCAGGGGCTGGGTTTTGCTCAGGGGTGGGGCTTGGTCCAGGGCTGGGGCTGGGCGGTGGCTGGGGCTGGGCTGGGTCTGGGGCTGGGCTGGGTCTAGGGCTGGGGCTGTGCTGGTGCTGTGCTGGGGGTGGGCTGGGGACTAGGGCTGGGGCAGGGCTGACGCAGGGCTGGGGCCTGAGGTAGGGCTGGGACTGAGGTTGGGGCCGGGGCTGGGGCTGGAGTAGGCTGGAGGCTGGGCCTTGGGCTGGGGCTGGGGGCATGGCTGGGGCTGGGTTGGGGGCAGGGCTGGGGCAGGACTGAGGCTGGGGCAGGGCTGGGGCTGGGGCTGGGTCTGGGTCTGGGGCTGGGGCAGGGCTGGGGCTGGGCTGGGGCTGGGGTTGGCCGGGGCAGGGCTGGGGCAGGGGCTGGGCTGGGGCCGAGGGTGGGGCTGGGGCTGGGGCTGAGGGCAGGGCTGGGCTAGGGCTGGGGCTGGGGCAGGTGCTAGTGCTGGGGACAGGGCTGGTGTCAGAGCTGGGGCAGGACTGTGGCCGGGCTGGGGCTGGGCAGGGTGGGGGCTGGGGCAGGGCTGGGCTACGGCTGGGCTGGGACCGGGGATGGGTCCGGGGGTGGGGCTGGGGCTGGGGCTGGGGCAGGGCTGGGCCTGGGCTGGGGATGAGGGTGGGGTGGGGCTGGGGGCAGGGCTGGGGCTGGGGCTGGGATGGGGCAGGACTGGGACTGGGGCAGGGGCACGGGCCGAGGCTGGGGGCAAGGATGGGGTTTGGGCTGGGGCTGGGACCGGGGCTGGGCTGGGGTAGGGCTGGCACGGGGCTAGGCCTGGGCCTGGGCTATGGCCGAGTCTGGGGCCGGGGCTGGGGCTGGGGCAGGGTCAGGGCTGGGGCAGGGCTTCAACTGGGGGCTGGGCTGGGGCCAAGGTTGGGGCTGGGGCTGAGATGGTGGGGAGGGTGGGGCTGGGGCTGGAGCCAGGGTTGGGGCAGGAGCCAGGGCTGGGGCAGGGCTGAGGTGAGGCCTGGGGCTGCGGCTGGGGCAGGGCTGGGGCTGGGGCTGGGGCTGGGCCTGGGTCTGGGGCTGGGGCCAGGCTGGGTCTGGGGCTGGGCTGAGGGCAGGACTGGGGCTGGGGGCTGGGCTGGGGCAGGACTGGGCCTGGGGCAGGGGCACGGGCCGAGGCTGGGGACAGGGCTAGGGCTGGAGCTAGGGCAGGGCTGGGGCCAGGCTGGGGCTGGGTTCGGCTCCGGGGTGGGGCTTGGTCCAGGGCTGGGGCTGGGCTAGGGCAGGGCTGGGGCTGGGGCTGGGCTAGGGCTCGGCTGGGGCCGGGGCTGCGACTGGGGCTGGATCCAGGGCTGGGGCTGGGCTGTGGCTGGGGCTGGGCTGTGGCAGGGCTGGGGCTGGGCTGGGGCTGGGCCGGGGCAAGGCTGGGCTGGGGCAGGGCTGGGCTGGGGCCGGGGCTGGGGCTGGGGCTGGGGCTGGGGCTGGGTCCAGGGCTGGGGCTGGGCGGTGGCTGGGGCTGGGCTGGGGCCGGGCTGGGCCTGGGCTGGGGATGAGGCTGGGGTGGGGCTGGGTGGTGGCTGGGGGCTGGGCTGTGGCTGGGGCTGGGCTGTGGCAGGGCTGAGGCTGGGCTGGGGCTGGGCTAGGGCAGGGCTGGGGCTGGGGCAGGGCTGGGGCCGTGAGTGGGGCTTGGCTGGGGCTGGGGAGGGGCTGGGGCTGGGTTCGGTGCAGGGCTGGGGCTGGGGCAGGGCGGGAGCTGAGGTAGGGCTGGGCTGGGGCAGGGGATGGGGCCGTGAGTGGGGCTTGGCAGGGGCCGGGGCTGGGGCCAGGGGTGGGGCTGGGGCAGGGGCGGGGACTGGGTGAGGGCTGGGGCTGGGGCTGGGTCCAGGGTGGGGCTGGGGCTGGGCTGGGGCCAGGGTGGGGCTGGGGCTGGGCTGGGGCTGGGCTGGGGCTGGGACTGGGTCCAGGGCAGAGGCTGGACTGGGGCTGGGGCTGGGGCTGGGCTGGGGCTGGCTGGGGCTGGGCTGGGGCTGGGTCCAGGGCTGTGGCTGGGCTGTGGCTGGAGCTGGGCTGTGGCTGAGGTTGGGGCTGTGGCTGAGGTTGGGGCTGTGGCTGGGCTAGGGCTGGGTCTGGGGCCGGGGCTGCGACTGGGGCTGGGTCCAGGGCTGGGGCTGGGCTGTGGCTGGTGCTGGCCTGGGGCAGGGCTAGGCTGGGGCAGGGCTGGAACCATGCTGGGGCTGGGTTCGGTGCAGGGCTGGGGCTGGGGCAGGGCTGGGGCCAGGGATGGGGCCGTGAGTGGGGCTTGGCTGGGGCTGGGGAGGGGCTGGGACTGGGCCGGGGCAGGGCTGGCCTGGGGCAGGGCTGGGGCCATGAGTGGGGCTTGGCTGGGGCTGGGGAGGGGCTGGGGCTGGGTTCGGTGCAGGGCTGGGGCTGGGGCAGGGCGGGAGCTGGGGTAGGGCTGGGCTGGGGCAGGGGATGGGGCTGTGAATTGGGCTTGGCAGGGGCCGGGGCTGGGGCCAGGGGTGGGGCTGGGGCAGGGGCGGGGACTGGGTGAGGGCTGGGGCTGGGGCTGGGTCCAGGGTGGGGCTGGGGCTGGGCTGGGGCTAGGGTGGGGCTGGGGCTGGTCTGGGGCTGGGCTGGGCCTGGGTCTGGGGCTGGGGCCAGGCTGGGTCTGGGGCTGGGCTGAGGTCAGGACTGGGGCTGGGGGCTGGGCTGGGGCAGGACTGGGCCTGGGGCAGGGGCACGGGCCGAGGCTGGGGACAGGGCTAGGGCTGGAGCTAGGGCAGGGCTGGGGCCAGGATGGGGCTGGGTTCGGCTCCGGGGTGGGGCTTGGTCCAGGGCTGGGGCTGGGCTAGGGCAGGGCTGGGGCTGGGGCTGGGCTAGGGCTCGGCTGGGGCCGGGGCTGCGACTGGGGCTGGATCCAGGGCTGGGGCTGGGCTGTGGCTGGGGCTGGGCTGTGGCAGGGCTGGGGCTGGGCTGGGGCTGGGCCGGGGCAAGGCTGGGCTGGGGCAGGGCTGGGCTGGGGCCGGGGATGGGGCTGGGGCTGGGTCCAGGGCTGGGGCTGGGCGGTGGCTGGGGCTGGGCTGGGGCCGGGCTGGGCCTGGGCTGGGGATGAGGCTGGGGTGGGGCTGGGTGGTGGCTGGGGCTGGGCTGTGGCTGGGGCTGGGCTGTGGCAGGGCTGAGGCTGGGCTGGGGCTGGGCTAGGGCAGGGCTGGGGCTGGGGCTGGGCTGGGGCTGGGTCCAGGGCTGTGGCTGGGCTGTGGCTGGAGCTGGGCTGGGGCTGAGGGTGAGGCTGGGGCTGGGCTAGGGATGGGCTGGGGCCGGGGCTGGGGCTGGGGCTGGGGCTAGACTGGGGCAGGGCTGGTGCAGGGCTGGGGCTGGAGCTGTGCTTGGGGTCAGGGCTGGGGCTGGGCGGTGGCTGGGGCTGGGCTTGGGCTAGGCTGGGGCTGGGGACTGGGTCCAGGGCTGGGGCTGGGAGGTGGCTGGGGCTAGGCTGGGGCTGGGGGCTGGGTCCAGGGTGGGGCTGTGTCCAGGGCTGGGGCAGGACTTGGTCCGGGCTGGGGCTGGGGCTAGGCTGAGGGCAGGGCTGGGGCTGGGCTGGGGCTGGGCTGGGGCTGGGTCCAGGGCTGTGGCTGGGTTGTGGCTGGAGCTGGGCTGGGGCAGGGGATGGGGCCGTGAGTGGGGCTTGGCAGGGGCCGGGGCTGGGGCCAGGGGTGGGGCTGGGGCAGGGGCGGGGACTGGGTGAGGGCTGGGGCTGGGGCTGGGTCCAGGGTGGGGCTGGGGCTGGGCTGGGGCTGGGCTGGGGCTGGGACTGGGTCCAGGGCAGAGGCTGGACTGGGGCTGGGGCTGGGGCTGGGCTGTGGCTGGGGCTGGCTGGGGCTGGGCTGGGCTGGGGCTGGGTCCAGGGTGGGGCTGGGGGCCTTGGCTGGGGCACGACTGGGGATGGGGCTGTGGCTGGGGCTGGGTCCAGGGCTGTGGCTGGGCAGTGGCTGGAGCTGGGCTGGGGGCTGGGCTAGGGCTGGGCTGGGGCCGGGGCTGGGCTGGGGCTGGGTCCAGGGCTGTGGCTGGGCAGTGGCTGGAGCTGGGCTGGGGCTTGGCTAGGGCTGGGCTGGGGCCGGGGCTGCGACTGGGGCTGGGTCCCGGGCTGGGGCTGGGCTGCGGCTGGGGCTGGGATGGGGCAGGACTGGGACTGGGGTTGGGTCTGGGCTGGGGCAGGGTTGGGGCTGAGGCTGGGACCGGGGCTGGGCTGGGGTAGGGCTGGCACAGGGCTAGGCCTGCGGCTGGGCTGGGGCCGAGTCTGGGGCCGGGGCTGGGGCCGGGGCAGGGGCAGGGCTGGGGCAGGGCTTGAACTGGGGCTGGGCTGGGGCCAAGGTTGGGGCTGGGGCTGGACTGGTGGCGAGGGTGGGGTGGGGCTGGAGCCAGGGTTGGGGCAGGAGCGAGGGCTGGGGCAGGGCTGAGGTGAGGCCTGGGGCTGCGGCTGGGGCAGGGTTGGGGCTGGGGCTGGGGCTGGGGCTGGGCCTGGGGCTGGGGCTGGGGACAGGGCTGGGGCCAGGCTGGGTCGGGGGCTGGGCTGGTGGCGAGGGTGGGGCTGGGGCTGGAGACAGGGTTGGGGCAGGAGCCAGGGCTGGGGCAGGGCTGAGATCAGGCCTGGGGCTGCGGCTGGGGCAGGGCTGGGGCTGGGGCTGGGGTGGGGCTGGGCCTGGGGCTGGGGTTGGGGCCGGGGCTGGGGCCAGGCTGGGTCGGGGGGCTGGGCTGAGGGCAGGGCTGGGGCTGGGGGCTGGGATGGGGCTGGGGGCTGGGGACAGGGCTGGGACCAGGCTGGGTCTGGGGCTGGGCTGAGGGCAGGGCTGGGGCTGGGGGCTGGGATGGGGCAGGACTGGGACTGGGGCAGGGGCACGGGCTGAGGCTGGGGACAGGGCTAGGGCTGGAGCTAGGGCAGGGCTGGGGCCAGGGTGGGGCTGGGTTCGGCTCAGGGGTGGGGCTTGGTCCAGGGCTGGGGCTGGGCGGTGGCTGGGGCTGGGCTGGGTCTAGGGCTGGGCTGGGCCTGGGGCTGGGGCTGTGCTGGTGCTGTGCTGGGGGTGGGCTGGGGACTAGGACTGGGGCAGGGCTGGGGCTGGGCTGGGGCTGGGGCCGGGGCTGGGGCCAGGGGTGGGGCTGGGGCAGGGGCGGGGACTGGGTCCAGGGCAGAGGCTGGACTGGGGCTGGGGCTGGGGCTGGGCTGGGGCTGGCTGGGGCTGGGCTGGGCTGGGGCTGGGTCCAGGGTGGGGCTGGGGCCTTGGTTGGGGCACGACTGGGGATGGGGCTGGGCTGGGCTGGGTCCAGGTCTGTGGCTGGGCAGTGGCTGGAGCTGGGCTGGGGCTGGGCTAGGGCTGGGCTGGGGCCGGGGCTGGGCTTGGGCTGGGTCCAGGGCTGTGGCTGGGCAGTGGCTGGAGCTGGGCTGGGGCTTGGCTAGGGCTGGGCTGGGGCCGGGGCTGCGACTGGGGCTGGGTCCAGGGCTGGGGCTGGGCTGCGGCTGGGGCTGGGATGGGGCAGGACTGGGACTGGGGTTGGGGCTGGGCTGGGGCAGGGGTGGGGCTGAGGCTGGGTCCAGGGTGGTGCTGGGGCTGGCCTGGGGCTGGGCTGGGGCAGGGCTGGGGAAGGGGCTGGGCTGGGGCTGAGGGTGGGGCTGGGGCTGGGGCTGGGGCTGGGGCTGAAGGCAGGGCTGGGCTAGGGCTGGGGCTGGGGCAGGGGCTGCGGCGGGGGACAGGGCTGGGGCCAGAGCTGGGGCAGGGCTGGGGCCGGGCTGGGGCTGGGTTTGGTGCAGGGCTGGGGCTGGGGCAGGGCTTGGGCTGGGCTGGGACCGGGGCTGGGCTGGGGCAGGGCTGGCACAGGGCTAGGCCTGGGGCTGGGCTGGGGCCGAGTCTGGGGCAGGGCTGGGGCAGGGCTGGAACTGGGGCTGGGCTGGGGCCAAGGTTGGGGCTGGGGCTGGGCTGGTGGGGAGGGTGGGGCTGGGGTTGGGGCTGGGGCTGCGGACAGGGCTGGGGCTAGGGCTGAGGTAGGGGTAGGGCTGGGGCTGGATTGGGGCCAGGGCTGGGGCAGGACTGAGGCTTGGGCAGGGCTGGGGCCGTGAGTGGGGCTTGGCTTGGGCTGGGGAGGGGCTGGGGCTGGGTTCGGTGCAGGGCTGGGGCTGGGGCAGGGCGGGAGCTGGGGTAGGGCTGGGCTGGGGCAGGGGATGGGGCCGTGAGTGGGGCTTGGCAGGGGCCGGGGCTGGGGCCAGGGGTGGGGCTGGGGCAGGGGCGGGGACTGGGTGAGGGCTGGGGCTGGGGCTGGGTCCAGGGTGGGGCTGGGGCTGGGCTGGGGCTGGACTGGGGCTGGGACTGGGTCCAGGGCAGAGGCTGGACTGGGGCTGGGGCTGGGGCTGGGCTGTGGCTGGGGCTGGCTGGGGCTGGGGCTGGGTCCAGGGTGGGGCTGGGGCCTTGGCTGGGGCACGACTGGGGATGGGGCTGTGGCTGGGGCTGGGTCCAGGGCTGTGGCTGGGCAGTGGCTGAAGCTGGGCTGGGGCTTGGCTAGGGCTGGGCTGGGGCCGGGGCTGCGACTGGGGCTGGGTCCAGGGCTGGGGCTGGGCTGCGGCTGGGGCTGGGATGGGGCAGGACTGGGACTGGGGTTGGGGCTGGGCTGGGGCAGGGTTGGGGCTGAGGCTGGGACCGGGGCTGGGCTGGGGTAGGGCTGGCACAGGGCTAGGCCTGCGGCTGGGCTGGGGCCGAGTCTGGGGCCGGGGCTGGGGCCGGGGGCAGGGGCAGAGCTGGGGCAGGGCTTGAACTGGGGCTGGGCTGGGGCCAAGGTTGGGGCTGGGGCTGGACTGGTGGCGAGGGTGGGGTGGGGCTGGAGCCAGGGTTGGGGCAGGAGCGAGGGCTGGGGCAGGGCTGAGGTGAGGCCTGGGGCTGCGGCTGGGGCAGGGTTGGGGCTGGGGCTGGGGCTGGGGCTGGGCCTGGGGCTGGGGCTGGGGACAGGGCTGGGGCCAGGCTGGGTCGGGGGCTGGGCTGGTGGCGAGGGTGGGGCTGGGGCTGGAGACAGGGTTGGGGCAGGAGCCAGGGCTGGGGCAGGGCTGAGATCAGGCCTGGGGCTGCGGCTGGGGCAGGGCTGGGGTTGGGGCTGGGGTGGGGCTGGGCCTGGGGCTGGGGTTGGGGACAGGGCTGGGACCAGGCTGGGTCTGGGGCTGGGCTGAGGGCAGGGCTGGGGCTGGGGGCTGGGATGGGGCTGGGGCTGGGGACAGGGCTGGGGCCAGGCTGGGTCTGGGGCTGGGCTGAGGGCAGGGCTGGGGCTGGGGGCTGGGATGGGGCAGGACTGGGACTGGGGCAGGGGCACGGGCTGAGGCTGGGGACAGGGCTAGGGCTGGAGCTAGGGCAGGGCTGGGGCCAGGCTGGGGCTGGGTTTGGCTCAGGGGTGGGGCTTGGTCCAGGGCTGGGGCTGGGCGGTGGCTGGGGCTGGGCTGGGTCTGGGGCTGGTCTGGGGCTGGGGCTGGGGCTGTGCTGGTGCTGTGCTGGGGGTGGGCTGGGGACTAGGACTGGGGCAGGGCTGGGGCTGGGCTGGGGCTGGGGCCGGGGCTGGGGCCAAAGGTGGGGCTGGGGCAGGGGCGGGGACTGGGTCCAGGGCAGAGGCTGGACTGGGGCTGGGGTTTGGGCTGGGCTGGGGCTGGCTGGGTCTGGGCTGGGCTGGGGCTGGGTCCAGGGTGGGGCTGGGGCCTTGGCTGGGGCACGACTGGGGATGGGGCTGGGCAGTGGCTGGAGCTGGGCTGGGGCTGGGCTAGGGCTGGGCTGGGGCCGGGGCTGGGCTGGGGCTGGGTCCAGGGCTGTGGCTGGGCAGTGGCTGGAGCTGGGCTGGGGCTTGGCTAGGGCTGGGCTGGGGCCGGGGCTGCGACTGGGGCTGGGTCCAGGGCTGGGGCTGGGCTGCAACTGGGGCTGGGATGGGGCAGGACTGGGACTGGGGTTGGGGCTGGGCTGGGGCAGGGGTGGGGCTGAGGCTGGGTCCAGGGTGGTGCTGGGGCTGGCCTGGGGCTCGGCTGGGGCAGGGCTGGGGAAGGGGCTGGGCTGGGGCTGAGGGTGGGGCTGGGGCTGGGGCTGGGGCTGGGGCTGAAGGCACAGCTGGGCTAGGGCTGGGGCTGGGGCAGGGGCCGCGGCGGGGGACAGGGCTGGGGCCAGAGCTGGGGCAGGTCTGGGGCCGGGCTGGGCCTGGGTTCGGTGCAGGGCTGGGGCTGGGGCAGGGCTTGGGCTGGGCTGGGACCGGGGCTGGGCTGGGGCAGGGCTGGCACAGGGCTAGGCCTGGGGCTGGGCTGGGGCCGAGTCTGGGGCAGGGCTGGGGCAGGGCTGGAACTGGGGCTGGGCTGGGGCCAAGGTTGGGGCTGGGGCTGGGCTGGTGGGGAGGGTGGGGCTGGGGCTGGGGCTGGGGGCTGCGGACAGGGCTGGGGCTAGGGCTGAGGTAGGGGTAGGGCTGGGGCTGGATTGGGGCCAGGGCTGGGGCAGGACTGAGGCTTGGGCAGGGCTGGGGCTGGGGCTGGGGCTGGGGCAGGGCTGGGGCTGGGACTGGAACCAAGACTTGGGCAGGGGTGGGGCTGGGCCTGGGGCCGGGGCTGGGGCAGGGCTGGGGCTGGGCATGGATCGTGACTGGGCAGGGGTAGGGCTGGGGTAGGGGCTGGGCTGGGGACGAGGGTTGGGCTCAGGGCTGGGTCTGGGGCTGCGGACAGGGCTGTGGCCGAGCTAGGGCTGGGCTGAGGGCAGGGCTGGGGTAGGGCTGGGGCTGGGGCAGGGCTGGGGCTTGGTTCCAGGGCTGGGGCTGGGACTGGGACTGGGGCAGGGCTAGGGCTGGGCTGGGGGCAAGGATGAGGTTTGGGCTGGGGCTGGGGCTGGGCCAGGGCTTGGGCTGGGCTGGGACTGGGGCTGGGCTGGGGTAGGGCTGGCACAGGGCTAGGCCTGGGGCTGGGCTGGGGCCGAGTCTGGGGCCGGGGGCTGGTGCCGGGGCAGGGGCAGGGCTGGGGCAGGGCTTGAACTGGGGCTGGGCTGGGGCCAAGGTTGGGGCTGGGGCTGGACTGGTGGCGAGGGTGGGGCTGGGGCTGAAGCCAGCGTTGGGGCAGGAGCCAGGGCTGGGGCAGGGCTGAGGTCAGGCCTGGGGCTGCGGCTGGGGCAGGGTTGGGGCTGGGGCTGGGGCTGGGCCTGGGGCTGGGGCTGGGGACAGGGCTGGGGCCAAGCTGGGTCGGGGGCTGGGCTGAGGGCAGGGCTGGGGCTGGGGGCTGGGATGGGGCTGGGGCTGGGGACAGGGCTGGGGCCAGGCTGGGTCTGGGGCTGGGCTGGTGGCGAGGGTGGGGCTGGGGCTGGAGACAGGGTTGGGGCAGGAGCCAGGGCTGGGGCAGGGCTGAGGTCAGGCCTGGGGCTGGGGCTGGGGCAGGGCTGGGGCTGGGGCTGGGGCTGGGGCTGGGGCTGGGCCTGGGGCTGGGGTTGGGGACGGGTCTGGGACCAGGCTGGGTCTGGGGCTGGGCTGAGGGCAGGGCTGGGGCTGGGGGCTGGGATGGGGCAGGACTGGGACTGGGGCAGGGGTACGGGCTGAGGCTGGGGACAGGGCTAGGGCTGGAGCTAGGGCAGGGCTGGGGCCAGGCAGGGGCTGGGTTTGGCTCAGGGGTGGGGCTTGGTCCAGGGCTGGGGCTGGGCGGTGGCTGGGGCTGGGCTGGGTCTGGGGCTGGGCTGGGTCTAGGGCTGGGGCTGTGCTGGTGCTGTGCTGGGGGTGGGCTGGGGACTAGGGCTGGGGCAGGGCTGACGCAGGGCTGGGGCCTGAGGTAGGGCTGGGACTGAGGTTGGGGCCGGGGCTGGGGCTGGAGTAGGCTGGAGGCTGGGCCTTGGGCTGGGGCTGGGGGCATGGCTGGGGCTGGGTTGGGGGCTGGGGCTGGGGCAGGACTGAGGCTGGGGCAGGGCTGGGGCTGGGGCTGGGTCTGGGGCTGGGGCAGGGCTGGGGCTGGGGCTGGGTCTGGGGTGGGCCGGGGCAGGGCTGGGGCTGGGGCTGGGGCTGGGGCAGGGCTGGGGCTGGGGCTGGGGCTGGGTCTGGGTCTGGGGCAGGGCTGGGGCTGGGCTGGGGCTGGGGCTGGGTCTGGGGCTGGGGCAGGGCTGGGGCTGGGCTGGGGCTGGGGTGGGCCGGGGCAGGGCTGGGGCTGGGGCTGGGGCTGGGGCAGGGCTGGGGCTGGGGCTGGGGCTGGGTCTGGGTCTGGGGCAGGGCTGGGGCTGGGCTGGGGCTGGGGTGGGCCGGGGCAGGGCTGGGGCAGCAGCTGGGCTGGGGCCGAGGGTGGGGCTGGGGCTGGGGCTGGGGCTGAGGGCTGGGCTGGGGCTGCGGCTGGGGCAGGGCTGGGGCTGGGGCTGGGGCTGGGCCTGTGGCTGGGGCTGGGGCCAGGCTGGGTCTGGGGCTGGGCTGAGGGCAGGGCTGGGGCTGGGGGCTGGGCTGGGGCAGGACTGGGCCTGGGGCAGGGGCACGGGCCGAGGCTGGGGACAGGGCTAGGGCTGGAGCTAGGGCAGGGCTGGGGCCAGGCTGGGGCTGGGTTCGGCTCAGGGGTGGGGCTTGGTCCAGGGCTGGGGCTGGGCTAGGGCAGGGCTGGGGCTGGGGCTAGGCTGGGGCTGGGTCCAGGGCTGTGGCTGGGCCGTGGCTGGAGCTGGGCTGGGGCTGAGGGTGAGGCTGGGGCTGGGCTAGGGCTGGGCTGGGGCCGGGGCTGCGACTGGGGCTGGATCCAGGGCTGGGGCTGGGCTGGGGCTGGGGCTGGGCTGTGGCAGGGCTGGGGCTGGGCTGGGGCTGGGCCGGGGCAAGGCTGGGCTGGGGCAGGGCTGGGCTGGGGCCGGGGATGGGGCCGTGAGTGGGGCTTGGCTGGGGCTGAGGATGAGGCTGGGGCTGGGCTAGGGCTGGGCTGTGGCTGGGGCTGGGGCTGGGGCTGGGGCTGGGTCCAGGGCTGGGGCTGGGCTGGGGCAGGGCTGGGCCTGGGCTGGGGATGAGGCTGGGGTGGAGCTGGGTGGTGGCTGGGGCTGGGCTGTGGCTGGGGCTGGGCTGTGGCAGGGCTGGGGCTGGGCTGGGGCTGGGCTAGGGCAGGGCTGGGGCTGGGGCTGGGCTGGGGCTGGGTCCAGGGCTGTGGCTGGGCCGTGGCTGGAGCTTGGCTGCGGCTGAGGGTGAGGCTGGGGCTGGGCTAGGGCTGGGCTGGGGCCGGGGCTGGGGCTGGGGCTGGGTCCAGGGCTGGGGCTGGGCGGTGGCTGGGGCTGGGCTGGGGCCAGGCTGGGCCTGGGCTGGGGATGAGGCTGGGGTGTTGCTGGGTGGTGGCTGGGGCTGGGCTGGGCAGGGCTGGGGCTGGGGCTGGGCTGGGGGCAGGGCTGGGGATGGGGCTGGGCTGGGGCTGGGGCAGGGCTGGGCCTGGGCCAGGGATGAGGCTGCGGTGGGGCTGAGGCTGGGTCCAGGGCAGGGGCTGGGCTGGGGCTGGGGCTAGGCTGGGGCAGGGCTGGTGCAGGGCTGGGGCTGGGGCTGGGCTTGGGGTCAGGGCTGGGGCTGGGACTTGGGCTGGGGCTGGGGACAGGGCTGGGGCCAGGCTGGGTCGGGGGCTGGGTTGAGGGCAGGGCTGGGGCTGGGGGCTGGGAGGGGGCTGGGGCTGGGGACAGGGCTGGGGCCAGGCTGGGTCTGGGGCTGGGCTGGTGGCGAGGGTGGGGCTGGGGCTGGAGACAGGGTTGGGGCAGGAGCCAGGGCTGGGGCAGGGGTGAGGTCAGGCCTGGGGCTGCGGCTGGGGCAGGGCTGGGGCTGGGGCTGGGGCTGGGCCTGGGGCTGGGCCTGGGGACAGGGCTGGGACCAGGCTGGGTCTGGGGCTGGGCTGAGGGCAGGGCTGGGGCTGGGGGCTGGGATGGGGCAGGACTGGGACTGGGGCAGGGGCACGGGCTGAGGCTGGGGACAGGGCTAGGGCTGGAGCTAGGGCAGGGCTGGGGCCAGGCAGGGGCTGGGTTTGGCTCAGGGGTGGGGCTTGGTCCAGGGCTGGGGCTGGGCGGTGGCTGGGGCTGGGCTGGGTCTGGGGCTGGGCTGGGTCTAGGGCTGGGGCTGTGCTGGTGCTGTGCTGGGGGTGGGCTGGGGACTAGGGCTGGGGCAGGGCTGACGCAGGGCTGGGGCCTGAGGTAGGGCTGGGACTGAGGTTGGGGCCGGGGCTGGGGCTGGAGTAGGCTGGAGGCTGGGCCTTGGGCTGGGGCTGGGGGCATGGCTGGGGCTGGGTTGGGGGCAGGGCTGGGGCAGGACTGAGGCTGGGGCAGGGCTGGGGCTGGGGCTGGGGGTGGGTCTGGGGCTGGGGCAGGGCTGGGGCTGGGCTGATGCTGGGGTGGGCCGGGGCAGGGCTGGGGCAGCGGCTGGGCTGGGGCCGAGGGTGGGGCTGGGGCTGGGGCTGGGGCTGGGGCTGAGGGCTGGGATGGGGCTGCGGCTGGGGCAGGGCTGGGGCTGGGGCTGGGGCAGAGCTGGGGCTGGGGGCTGGGCTGGGGCAGGACTGGGCCTGGGGCAGGGGCACGGGCCGAGGCTGGGGACAGGGCTAGGGCTGGAGCTAGGGCAGGGCTGGGGCCAGGCTGGGGCTGGGTTCGGCTCAGGGGTGGGGCTTGGTCCAGCGCTGGGGCTGGGCTAGGGCAGGGCTGGGGCTGGGGCTAGGCTGGGGCTGGGTCCAGGGCTGTGGCTGGGCCGTGGCTGGAGCTGGGCTGGGGCTGAGGGTGAGGCTGGGGCTGGGCTAGGGCTGGGCTGGGGCCGGGGCTGCGACTGGGGCTGGATCCAGGGCTGGGGCTGGGCTGTGGCTGGGGCTGGGCTGTGGCAGGGCTGGGGCTGGGCTGGGGCTGGGCCGGGGCAAGGCTGGGCTGGGGCAGGGCGAGGCTGGGGCCGGGGATGGGGCCATGAGTGGGGCTTGGCTGGGGCTGAGGGTGAGGCTGGGGCTGGGCTAGGGCTGGGCTGGGGCTGGGGCTGGGGCTGGGGCTGGGGCTGGGGCTGGGTCCAGGGCTGGGGCTGGGCGGTGGCTGGGCTGGGCCTGGGCTGGGGATGAGGCTGGGGTGGGGCTGGGTGGTGGGTGGGGCTGGGTGGTGGCTGGGGCTGGGCTGTGGCTGGGGCTGGGCTGTGGCAGGGCTGGGGCTGGGCTGGGGCTGGGCTAGGGCAGGGCTGGGGCTGGGGCTGGGCTGGGGCTGGGTCCAGGGCTGTGGCTGGGCCGTGGCTGGAGCTGGGCTGGGGCTGAGGGTGAGGCTGGGGCTGGGCTAGGGCTGGGCTGGGGCCGGGGCTGGGGCTGGGGCTGGGTCCAGGGCTGGGGCTGGGCGGTGGCTGGGGCTGGGCTGGGGCCAGGCTGGGCCTGGGCTGGGGATGAGGCTGGGGTGGGGCTGGGTGGTGGCTGGGGCTGGGCTGGGCAGGGCTGGGGCTGGGGGCTGGGCTGGGGGCAGGGATGGGGATGGGGCTGGGCTGGGCTGGGGCAGGGCTGGGCCTGGGCCAGGGATGAGGCTGCGGTGGGGGCTGAGGCTGGGTCCAGGGCAGGGGCTGGGCTGGGGCTGGGGCTAGGCTGGGGCAGGGCTGGTGCAGGGCTGGGGCTGGGGGCTGGGCTTGGGGTCAGGGCTGGGGCTGGGCGGTGGCTGGGGCTGGGCTTGGGCTAGGCTGGGGCTGGGACTGGGTCCAGGGCTGGGGCTGGGCTAGGGCAGGGCTGGGGCTGGGGCTGGGCTGGGGCTGGGTCCAGTGATGTGGCTGGGCCGTGGCTGGAGCTGGGCTGGGGCTGAGGGTGAGGCTGGGGCTGGGCTAGGGCTGGGCTGGGGCTGGGGCTGCGACTGGGGCTGGATCCAGGGCTGGGGCTGGGCTGTGGCTGGGGCTGGGCTGGGGCTGGGGCTGGGGCTGGGGCTGGGCCTGTGGCTGGGGCTGGGGCCAGGCTGGGTCTGGGGCTGGGCTGAGGGCAGGGCTGGGGCTGGCGGCTGGGCTGGGGCAGGACTGGGCCTGGGGCAGGGGCACGGGCCGAGGCTGGGGACAGTGCTAGGGCTGGAGCTAGGGCAGGGCTGGGGCCAGGCTGGGGCTGGGTTCGGCTCAGGGGTGGGGCTTGGTCCAGGGCTGGGGCTGGGCTAGGGCAGGGCTGGGGCTGGGGCTAGGCTGGGGCTGGGTCCAGGGCTGTGGCTGGGCCGTGGCTGGAGCTGGGCTGGGGCTGAGGGTGAGGCTGGGGCTGGGCTAGGGCTGGGCTGGGGCCGGGGCTGCGACTGGGGCTGGATCCAGGGCTGGGGCTGGGCTGTGGCTGGGGCTGGGCTGTGGCAGGGCTGGGGCTGGGCTGGGGCTGGGCCGGGGCAAGGCTGGGCTGGGGCAGGGCTGGGCTGGGGCCGGGGATGGGGCCATGAGTGGGGCTTGGCTGGGGCTGAGGATGAGGCTGGGGCTGGGCTAGGGCTGGGCTGGGGCTGGGGCTGGGGCTGGGGCTGGGTCCAGGGCTGGGGCTGGGCGGTGGCTGGGCTGGGCCTGGGCTGGGGATGAGGCTGGGGTGGGGCTGGGTGGTGGCTGGGGCTGGGCTGTGGCTGGGGCTGGGCTGTGGCAGGGCTGGGGCTGGGCTGGGGCTGGGCTAGGGCAGGGCTGGGGCTGGGGCTGGGCTGGGGCTGGGTCCAGGGCTGTGGCTGGGCCGTGGTTGGAGCTGGGCTGGGGCTGAGGGTGAGGCTGGGGCTGGGTTAGGGCTGGGCTGGGGCCGGGGCTGGGGCTGGGGCTTGGTCCAGGGCTGGGGCTGGGCGGTGGCTGGGGCTGGGCTGGGGCCAGGCTGGGCCTGGGCTGGGGATGAGGCTGGGGTGTTGCTGGGTGGTGGCTGGGGCTGGGCTGGGCAGGGCTGGGGCTGGGGATGGGCTGGGGGCAGGGATGGGGATGGGGCTGGGCTGGGCTGGGGCAGGGCTGGGCCTGGGCCAGGGATGAGGCTGCGGTGGGGCTGAGGCTGGGTCCAGGGCAGGGGCTGGGCTGGGGCTGGGGCTGGGGCTAGGCTGGGGCAGGGCTGGTGCAGGGCTGGGGCTGGGGCTGGGCTTGGGGTCAGGGCTGGGGCTGGGACTTGGGCTGGGGCTGGGGACAGGGCTGGGGCCAGGCTGGGTCGGGGGCTGGGTTGAGGGCAGGGCTGGGGCTGGGGGCTGGGATGGGGCTGGGGCTGGGGACAGAGCTGGGGCCAGGCTGGGTCTGGGGCTGGGCTGGTGGCGAGGGTGGGGCTGGGGCTGGAGCCAGGGTTGGGGCAGGAGCCAGGGCTGGGGCAGGGCTGAGGTCAGGCCTGGGGCTGCGGCTGGGGCAGGGCTGGGGCTGGGGCTGGGGCTGGGCCTGGGGCTGGGGTTGGGGACAGGGCTGGGACCAGGCTGGGTCTGGGGCTGGGCTGAGGGCAGGGCTGGGGCTGGGGGCTGGGATGGGGCAGGACTGGGACTGGGGCAGGGGCACGGGCTGAGGCTGGGGACAGGGCTAGGGCTGGAGCTAGGGCAGGGCTGGGGCCAGGCAGGGGCTGGGTTTTGCTCAGGGGTGGGGCTTGGTCCAGGGCTGGGGCTGGGCGGTGGCTGGGGCTGGGCTGGGTCTGGGGCTGGGCTGGGTCTAGGGCTGGGGCTGTGCTGGTGCTGTGCTGGGGGTGGGCTGGGGACTAGGGCTGGGGCAGGGCTGACGCAGGGCTGGGGCCTGAGGTAGGGCTGGGACTGAGGTTGGGGCCGGGGCTGGGGCTGGAGTAGGCTGGAGGCTGGGCCTTGGGCTGGGGCTGGGGGCATGGCTGGGGGCTGGGGCTGGGGCTGGGGGCTGAGGGCTGGGATGGGGCTGCGGCTGGGGCAGGGCTGGGGCTGGGGCAGGGGCAGAGCTGGGGCTGGGGGCTGGGCTGGGGCAGGACTGGGCCTGGGGCAGGGGCACGGGCCGAGGCTGGGGACAGGGCTAGGGCTGGAGCTAGGGCAGGGCTGGGGCCAGGCTGGGGCTGGGTTCGGCTCAGGGGTGGGGCTTGGTCCAGGGCTGGGGCTGGGCTAGGGCAGGGCTAGGGCTGGGGCTAGGCTGGGGCTGGGTCCAGGGCTGTGGCTGGGCCGTGGCTGGAGCTGGGCTGGGGCTGAGGGTGAGGCTGGGGCTGGGCTAGGGCTGGGCTGGGGCCGGGGCTGCGACTGGGGCTGGATCCAGGGCTGGGGCTGGGCTGTGGCTGGGGCTGGGCTGTGGCAGGGCTGGGGCTGGGCTGGGGCTGGGCCGGGGCAAGGCTGGGCTGGGGCAGGGCGAGGCTGGGGCCGGGGATGCGGCCATGAGTGGGGCTTGGCTGGGGCTGAGGGTGAGGCTGGGGCTGGGCTAGGGCTGGGCTGGGGCTGGGGCTGGGGCTGGGGCTGGGTCTGGGGCTGGGTCCAGGGCTGGGGCTGGGCGGTGGCTGGGCTGGGCCTGGGCTGGGGATGAGGCTGGGGTGGGGCTGGGTGGTGGCTGGGGCTGGGCTGTGGCTGGGGCTGGGCTGTGGCAGGGCTGCGGCTGGGCTGGGGCTGGGCTAGGGCAGGGCTGGGGCTGGGGCTGGGCTGGGGCTGGGCTGGGGCTGGGGCTGGGGCAGGGCTGGGGCTTGGTTCCAGGGCTGGGCCTGGGGCTGGGACTGGGGCAGGGCTAGGGCTGGGCTGGGGGCAAGGATGAGGTTTGGGCTGGGGCTGGGCCAGGGCTTGGGCTGGGCTGGGACCAGGGCTGGGCTGGGACCAGGGCTGGGCTGGGGTAGGGCTGGCACAGGGCTAGGCCTGGGGCTGGGCTGGGGCCGAGTCTGGGGCCGGGGCTGGGGCCGGGGAAGGGGCAGGGCTGGGGCAGGGCTTGAACTGGGGCTGGGCTGGGGCCAAGGTTGGGGCTGGGGCTGGACTGGTGGCGAGGGTGGGGCTGGGGCTGGAGCCAGGGTTGGGGCAGGAGCCAGGGCTGGGGCAGGGCTGAGGTCAGGCCTGGGGCTGCGGCTGGGGCAGGGTTGGGGCTGGGGCTGGGGCTGGGACTTGGGCTGGGGCTGGGGACAGGGCTGGGGCCAGGCTGGGTCAGGGGCTGGGTTGAGGGCAGGGCTGGGGCTGGGGCTGGGGACAGGGCTGGGGCCAGGCTGGGTCTGGGGCTGGGCTGGTGGCGAGGGTGGGGCTGGGGCTGGAGACAGGGTTGGGGCAGGAGCCAGGGCTGGGGCAGGGCTGAAGTCAGGCCTGGGGCTGCGGCTGGGGCAGGGCTGGGGCTGGGGCTGGGGCTGGGCCTGGGGCTGGGGTTGGGGCTGGGGTTGGGGACAGGGCTGGGACCAGGCTGGGTCTGGGGCTGGGCTGAGGGCAGGGCTGGGGCTGGGGGCTGGGATGGGGCAGGACTGGGACTGGGGCAGGGGCACGGGCTGAGGCTGGGGACAGGGCTAGGGCTGGAGCTAGGGCAGGGCTGGGGCCAGGCTGGGGCTGGGTTTGGCTCAGGGGTGGGGCTTGGTCCAGGGCTGGGGCTGGGCGGTGGCTGGGGCTGGGCTGGGTCTGGGGCTGGGGCTGTGCTGGTGCTGTGCTGGGGGTGGGCTGGGGACTAGGGCTGGGGCAGGGCTGACGCAGGGCTGGGGCCTGAGGTAGGGCTGGGACTGAGGTTGGGGCCGGGGCTGGGGCTGGAGTAGGCTGGAGGCTGGGCCTTGGGCTGGGGCTGGGGGCATGGCTGGGGCTGGGTTGGGGGCAGGGCTGGGGCAGGACTGAGGCTGGGGCAGGGCTGGGGATGGGGCTGGTTCTGGGGCTGGGGCTGGGGCAATGCTGGGGCTGGGCTGGGGCTGGGGTGGGCCGGGTCAGGGCTGGGGCAGGGGCTGGGCTGGGGCATAGGGTGGGGCAGGGCCAAAGGCTGGGGCTGAGGGCAGGGCTGGGCTAGGGCTGGGGCTGGGGCAGGGGCCAGTGCTGGGGACAGGGCTGGGGTCAGAGCTGGGGCAGGGCTGCGGCCGGGCTGGGGCTGGGCAGGGCGGGGGCTGGGGCAGGGCTGGGCTACGGCTTGGCTGGGACTAGGGATGGGTCCGGGGCTGGGGCTGGGGCTGGGGCTGGGGCAGGGCTGGGCCTGGGCTGGGGATGAGGCTGGGGTGGGGCTGGGGGCAGGGCTGGGGCTGGGGCTGGGATGGGGCAGGACTGGGACTGGGGCAGGGGCACGTGCCGAGGCTGGGGGCAAGGATGGGGTTTGGGCTGGGGCTGGGCCAGGGCTTGGGCTGGGCTGGGACCGGGGCTGGGCTGGGGTAGGGCTGGCACAGGGCTAGGCCTGGGGCTGGGCTGGGGCCGAGTCTGGGGCCGGGGCTGGGGCCGGGGAAGGGGCAGGGCTGGGGCAGGGCTTGAACTGGGGCTGGGCTGGGGCCAAGGTTGGGGCTGGGGCTGGACTGGTGGCGAGGGTGGGGCTGGGGCTGGAGCCAGGGTTGGGGCAGGAGCCAGGGCTGGGGCAGGGCTGAGGTCAGGCCTGGGGCTGCGGCTGGGGCAGGGATGGGGATGGGGCTGGGCTGGGCTGGGGCAGGGCTGGGCCTGGGCCAGGGATGAGGCTGCGGTGGGGCTGAGGCTGGGTCCAGGGCAGGGGCTGGGCTGGGGCTGGGGCTAGGATGGGGCAGGGCTGGTGCAGGGCTGGGGCTGGGGGCTGGGCTTGGGGTCAGGGCTGGGGCTGGGCGGTGGCTGGGGCTGGGCTTGGGCTAGGCTGGGGCTGGGACTGGGTCCAGGGCTGGGGCTGGGCTAGGGCAGGGCTGGGGCTGGGGCTGGGCTGGGGCCAGGCTGGGTCTGGGGCTGGGCTGGTGGCGAGGGTGGGGCTGGGGCTGGAGCCAGGGTTGGGGCAGGAGCCAGGGCTGGGGCAGGGCTGAGGTCAGGCCTGGGGCTGCGGCTGGGGCAGGGCTGGGGCTGGGGCTGGGGCTGGGCCTGGGGCTGGGGTTGGGGGACAGGGCTGGGACCAGGCTGGGTCTGGGGCTGGGCTGAGGGCAGGGCTGGGGCTGGGGGCTGGGATGGGGCAGGACTGGGACTGGGGCAGGGGCACGGGCTGAGGCTGGGGACAGGGCTAGGGCTGGAGCTAGGGCAGGGCTGGGGCCAGGCAGGGGCTGGGTTTTGCTCAGGGGTGGGGCTTGGTCCAGGGCTGGGGCTGGGCGGTGGCTGGGGCTGGGCTGGGTCTGGGGCTGGGCTGGGTCTAGGGCTGGGGCTGTGCTGGTGCTGTGCTGGGGGTGGGCTGGGGCTGGGGCTGGGGCAGGGCTGGGCCTGGGCTGGGGATGAGGCTGGGGTGGGGCTGGGGGCAGGGCTGGGGCTGGGGCTGGGATGGGGCAGGACTGGGACTGGGGCAGGGGCACGTGCCGAGGCTGGGGGCAAGGATGGGGTTTGGGCTGGGGCTGGGCCAGGGCTTGGGCTGGGCTGGGACCGGGGCTGGGCTGGGGTAGGGCTGGCACAGGGCTAGGCCTGGGGCTGGGCTGGGGCCGAGTCTGGGGCCGGGGCTGGGGCCGGGGAAGGGGCAGGGCTGGGGCAGGGCTTGAACTGGGGCTGGGCTGGGGCCAAGGTTGGGGCTGGGGCTGGACTGGTGGCGAGGGTGGGGCTGGGGCTGGAGCCAGGGTTGGGGCAGGAGCCAGGGCTGGGGCAGGGCTGAGGTCAGGCCTGGGGCTGCGGCTGGGGCAGGGATGGGGATGGGGCTGGGGGGCTGGGCTGGGCTGGGGCAGGGCTGGGCCTGGGCCAGGGATGAGGCTGCGGTGGGGCTGAGGCTGGGTCCAGGGCAGGGGCTGGGCTGGGGCTGGGGCTAGGATGGGGCAGGGCTGGTGCAGGGCTGGGGCTGGGGGCTGGGCTTGGGGTCAGGGCTGGGGCTGGGCGGTGGCTGGGGCTGGGCTTGGGCTAGGCTGGGGCTGGGACTGGGTCCAGGGCTGGGGCTGGGCTAGGGCAGGGCTGGGGCTGGGGGCTGGGCTGGGGCTGGGTCCAGTGATGTGGCTGGGCCGTGGCTGGAGCTGGGCTGGGGCTGAGGGTGAGGCTGGGGCTGGGCTAGGGCTGGGCTGGGGCTGGGGCTGCGACTGGGGCTGGATCCAGGGCTGGGGCTGGGCTGTGGCTGGGGCTGGGCTGGGGCTGGGGCTGGGGCTGGGGCTGGGCCTGTGGCTGGGGCTGGGGCCAGGCTGGGTCTGGGGCTGGGCTGAGGGCAGGGCTGGGGCTGGCGGCTGGGCTGGGGCAGGACTGGGGCCTGGGGCAGGGGCACGGGCCGAG
Source organism: Melanerpes formicivorus (assembly GCF_026170545.1). NCBI lineage: Eukaryota > Metazoa > Chordata > Aves > Piciformes > Picidae > Melanerpes > Melanerpes formicivorus. Next base: position 131,388 of record NW_027142741.1, on the reverse strand, counting down.
GCTGGGGACAGTGCTAGGGCTGGAGCTAGGGCAGGGCTGGGGCCAGGCTGGGGCTGGGTTCGGCTCAGGGGTGGGGCTTGGTCCAGGGCTGGGGCTGGGCTAGGGCAGGGCTGGGGCTGGGGCTAGGCTGGGGCTGGGTCCAGGGCTGTGGCTGGGCCGTGGCTGGAGCTGGGCTGGGGCTGAGGGTGAGGCTGGGGCTGGGCTAGGGGCTGGGCTGGGGCCGGGGCTGCGACTGGGGCTGGATCCAGGGCTGGGGCTGGGCTGTGGCTGGGGCTGGGCTGTGGCAGGGCTGGGGCTGGGCTGGGGCTGGGCCGGGGCAAGGCTGGGCTGGGGGCAGGGCTGGGCTGGGGCCGGGGATGGGGCCATGAGTGGGGCTTGGCTGGGGCTGAGGATGAGGCTGGGGCTGGGCTAGGGCTGGGCTGGGGCTGGGGCTGGAACTGGGGCTGGGTCCAGGGCTGGGGCTGGGCGGTGGCTGGGCTGGGCCTGGGCTGGGGCTGGGCTGTGGCAGGGCTGGGGCTGGGCTGGGGCTGGGCTAGGGCAGGGCTGGGGCTGGGGCTGGGCTGGGGCTGGGTCCAGGGCTGTGGCTGGGCCGTGGCTGGAGCTGGGCTGGGGCTGAGGGTGAGGCTGGGGCTGGGCTAGGGCTGGGCTGGGGCCGGGGCTGGGGCTGGGGCTGGGTCCAGGGCTGGGGCTGGGCGGTGGCTGGGGCTGGGCTGGGGCCAGGCTGGGCCTGGGCTGGGGATGAGGCTGGGGTGTTGCTGGGTGGTGGCTGGGGCTGGGCTGGGCAGGGCTGGGGCTGGGGATGGGCTGGGGGCAGGGATGGGGATGGGGCTGGGCTGGGCTGGGGCAGGGCTGGGCCTGGGCCAGGGATGAGGCTGCGGTGGGGCTGAGGCTGGGTCCAGGGCAGGGGCTGGGCTGGGGCTGGGGCTGGGGCTAGGCTGGGGCAGGGCTGGTGCAGGGCTGGGGCTGGGGCTGGGCTTGGGGTCAGGGCTGGGGCTGGGACTTGGGCTGGGGCTGGGGACAGGGCTGGGGCCAGGCTGGGTCGGGGGCTGGGTTGAGGGCAGGGCTGGGGCTGGGGGCTGGGATGGGGCTGGGGCTGGGGACAGAGCTGGGGCCAGGCTGGGTCTGGGGCTGGGCTGGTGGCGAGGGTGGGGCTGGGGCTGGAGCCAGGGTTGGGGCAGGAGCCAGGGCTGGGGCAGGGCTGAGGTCAGGCCTGGGGCTGCGGCTGGGGCAGGGCTGGGGCTGGGGCTGGGGCTGGGCCTGGGGCTGGGGTTGGGGACAGGGCTGGGACCAGGCTGGGTCTGGGTCTGGGCTGAGGGCAGGGCTGGGGCTGGGGGCTGGGATGGGGCAGGACTGGGACTGGGGCAGGGGCACGGGCTGAGGCTGGGGACAGGGCTAGGGCTGGAGCTAGGGCAGGGCTGGGGCCAGGCAGGGGCTGGGTTTTGCTCAGGGGTGGGGCTTGGTCCAGGGCTGGGGCTGGGTGGTGGCTGGGGCTGGGCTGGGTCTGGGGCTGGGCTGGGTCTAGGGCTGGGGCTGTGCTGGTGCTGTGCTGGGGGTGGGCTGGGGACTAGGGCTGGGGCAGGGCTGACGCAGGGCTGGGGCCTGAGGTAGGGCTGGGACTGAGGTTGGGGCCGGGGCTGGGGCTGGAGTAGGCTGGAGGCTGGGCCTTGGGCTGGGGCTGGGGGCATGGCTGGGGCTGGGTTGGGGGCAGGGCTGGGGCAGGACTGAGGCTGGGGCAGGGCTGGGGCTGGGGCTGGGGGTGGGTCTGGGGCTGGGGCAGGGCTGGGGCTGGGCTGATGCTGGGGTGGGCCGGGGCAGGGCTGGGGCAGCGGCTGGGCTGGGGCCGAGGGTGGGGCTGGGGCTGGGGCTGGGGCTGGGGGCTGAGGGCTGGGATGGGGCTGCGGCTGGGGCAGGGCTGGGGCTGGGGCTGGGGCAGAGCTGGGGCTGGGGGCTGGGCTGGGGCAGGACTGGGCCTGGGGCAGGGGCACGGGCCGAGGCTGGGGACAGGGCTAGGGCTGGAGCTAGGGCAGGGCTGGGTCCAGGCTGGGGCTGGGTTCGGCTCAGGGGTGGGGCTTGGTCCAGGGCTGGGGCTGGGCTAGGGCAGGGCTAGGGCTGGGGCTAGGCTGGGGCTGGGTCCAGGGCTGTGGCTGGGCCGTGGCTGGAGCTGGGCTGGGGCTGAGGGTGAGGCTGGGGCTGGGCTAGGGCTGGGCTGGGGCCGGGGCTGCGACTGGGGCAAGGCTGGGCTGGGGCAGGGCGAGGCTGGGGCCGGGGATGGGGCCATGAGTGGGGCTTGGCTGGGGCTGAGGGTGAGGCTGGGGCTGGGCTAGGGCTGGGCTGGGGCTGGGGCTGGGGCTGGGGCTGGGTCTGGGGCTGGGTCCAGGGCTGGGGCTGGGCGGTGGCTGGGCTGGGCCTGGGCTGGGGATGAGGCTGGGGTGGGGCTGGGTGGTGGCTGGGGCTGGGCTGTGGCTGGGGCTGGGCTGTGGCAGGGCTGCGGCTGGGCTGGGGCTGGGCTAGGGCAGGGCTGGGGCTGGGGCTGGGCTGGGGCTGGGCTGGGGCTGGGGCTGGGGCAGGGCTGGGGCTTGGTTCCAGGGCTGGGCCTGGGGCTGGGACTGGGGCAGGGCTAGGGCTGGGCTGGGGGCAAGGATGAGGTTTGGGCTGGGGCTGGGCCAGGGCTTGGGCTGGGCTGGGACCAGGGCTGGGCTGGGACCAGGGCTGGGCTGGGGTAGGGCTGGCACAGGGCTAGGCCTGGGGCTGGGCTGGGGCCGAGTCTGGGGCCGGGGCTGGGGCCGGGGAAGGGGCAGGGCTGGGGCAGGGCTTGAACTGGGGCTGGGCTGGGGCCAAGGTTGGGGCTGGGGCTGGACTGGTGGCGAGGGTGGGGCTGGGGCTGGAGCCAGGGTTGGGGCAGGAGCCAGGGCTGGGGCAGGGCTGAGGTCAGGCCTGGGGCTGCGGCTGGGGCAGGGTTGGGGCTGGGGCTGGGGCTGGGCCTTGGGCTGGGGCTGGGGACAGGGCTGGGGCCAGGCTGGGTCAGGGGCTGGGTTGAGGGCAGGGCTGGGGCTGGGGGCTGGGCTGGGGCTGGGGCTGGGGACAGGGCTGGGGCCAGGCTGGGTCTGGGGCTGGGCTGGGGGCGGGGCTGGGGCTGGGGGCTGGGATGAGGCAGGACTGGGACTGGGGCAGGGGCACCGGCAGAGGTTGGGGACAGGGCTAGGGCTGGAGCTAGGGCAGGGCTGGGGCCAGGCTGGGGCTGGGTTTGGCTCAGGGGTGGGGCTTGGTCCAGGGCTGGGGCTGGGCTAGGGCAGGGCTGTGGCTGGGTTGTGGCTGGAGCTGGGCTGGGGCTGAGGGTGGGGCCGGGGCTGCGACTGGGGCTGGATCCAGGGCTGGGGCTGGGCTGTGGCTGTGGCTGAGCTGGGGCAGGGCTTGGGCCAGGCTGGGGCTGGGTTTGGTGCAGGGCTGGGGGTGGGGCAGGGCTGGGCTGGGGCCAGGGATGGGGCCGTGAGTGGGGCTTGGCTGCGGCTGGGGCTGGGCCGGGGCAGGGCTGGGCCTGGGCTAGGGATGAGGCTGGGGTGGGGCTGGGGCTGGGTCTAGGGCAGGGGCTGGGCTGGGGCTGGGGCTAGGCTGGGGCAGGGCTGGTGCAGGGCTGGGGCTGGGGCTGGGTCCAGGGTGGGGCTGTGTCCAGGGCTGGGGCAGGACTGGGTCCGGGCTGGGTCTGGGGCTGGGCTGAGGGCAGGGCTGGGGCAGGGCTGGGGATGGGGCTGGGCTGGGGCTGGGTCCAGGGCTGTGGCTGGGCTGTGGCTTGAGCTGGGCTGGGGCTGAGGGTGGGGCTGGGGCTGGGCTAGGGCTGGGCCTGTGCTGGGGATGAGGCTGGGGTGGGGCTGGGTCCAGGGCTGGGGCTGGGCTGGGGCTGGGACTAGGCTGGGGCAGGGCTGGGGCTGGGCTGGGGCTGGGGCTGGGGCCAGGGTGGGGCTGTGTCCAGGGCTGGGGCAGGACTGGGTCCGGGCTGGGGCTGGGGCTGGGCTGAGGGCAGGGCTGGGGCAGGGCTGTGTATGGGGCTGGGCTGGGGCTGGGTCCAGGGCTGTGGCTGGGTTGTGGCTTGATCTGGGCTGGGGCTGAGGGTGGGGCTGGGGCTGGGTTAGGGCTGGGCTGGGGCCGGGGCTGCGACTGGGGCTGGGTCCAGGGCTGGGGCCGGGCTGGGTCTGGGCTGGGGCTGGGTCCGGGGCTGGGTCCAGGGCAGGGGCTGGGCTGGGGCTGGGGCTGGGCTGGGGCCGAGGGTGGGGCTGGGGCTGGGGCCGGGGCAGGGGCAGGACTGGGGCAGGGCTTGAACTGGGTCTGGGGCTGGGGCCAAGGTTGGGGCTGGGGCTGGGCTGGTGGCGAGGGTGGGGCTGGGGCTGGGGTTGGGGCTGCGGACAGGGCTGGGGCTAGGCTGGGGCTGGGCCTGGGGCTGGGCTGTGGCTGGGGCTGGGGACAGGGCTGGGGCCAGGCTGGGTCTGGGGCTGGGCTGGGGGCAGGGCTGGGGCTGGGGGCTGGGATGGGGCAGGACTGGGACTGGGGCAGGGGCACCGGCAGAGGTTGGGGGACAGGGCTAGGTCTGGAGCTAGGGCAGGGCTGGGGCCAGGCTGGGGCTGGACTAGGGCTGGGGCTAGGCTGGGGTAGGACTGGGTCTGGGCTGGGGCTGGGGCTGGGCTGAGGGCAGGGTTGGGGCAGGGCTTGGGATGGGGCTGGGCTGGGGCTGGGTCCAGGGCTGTGGCTGGGCTGTGGCTTGAGCTGGGCTGGGGCTGACGGTGGGGCTTCGGCTGGGCCGGGGCAGGGCTTGGCGTGGGCTGGGGATGAGGCTGGGGTGGGGCTGGGGCTGGGTCCAGGGCAGGGGCTGGGCTGGGGCTGGGCAAGGGCTGGGGCTGGGCGGTGGCTGGGGCTGGGCTGGGGCCGGGCTGGGCCTGGGCTGGGGTTGAGGGTGGGGTGGGGCTGGGTGGTGGCTGGGGCTGGGCTGTGGCTGGGGCTGGGCTGTGGCAGGGCTGGGGCTGGGCTGGGGCTGGGCTAGGGCAGGGCTGGGGCTGGGGCTGGGCTGGGGCTGGGTCCAGGGCTGTGGCTGGGCCGTGGCTGGAGCTGGGCTGGGGCTGAGGGTGAGGCTGGGGCTGGGCTAGGGCTGGGCTGGGGCCGGGGCTGGGGCTGGGGCTGGGTCCAGGGCTGGGGCTGGGTGGTGGCTGGGGCTGGGCTGGGGCCGGGCTGGGGCTGGGGCTGGGCTGGGGGCAGGGGATGGGGATGGGGCTGGGCTGGGCTGGGGCAGGGCTGGGCCTGGGCTAGGGATGAGGCTGGGGTGGGGCTGGGGCTGGGTCCAGGGCAGGGGCTGGGCTGGGGCTGGGGCTAGGCTGGGGCAGGGCTGGTGCAGGGCTGGGGCTGGGGCTGGGCTTGGGGTCAGGGCTGGGGCTGGGCGGTGGCTGGGGCTGGGCTTGGGCTAGGCTGGGGCTGGGACTGGGTCCAGGGCTGGGGTTGGGAGGTGGCTGGGGCTAGGCTAGGCTGGGGCTGGGTCCAGGGTGGGGCTGTGTCCAGGGCTGGGGCAGGACTTGGTCCGGGCTGGGGCTGGGGCTGGGCTGAGGGCAGGGCTGGGGCAGGGCTGGGGCTGGGCTGGGGCTGGGTCCAGGGCTGTGTCTGGGCTGTGGCTGGAGCTGGGCTGGGGCAGGGCTAGGCTGGGGCAGGGCTGGAACCAGGCTGGGGCTGGGTTCGGTGCAGGTCTGGGGCTGGGGCAGGGCTGGGGCCAGGGATGGGGCCGTGAGTGGGGCTTGGCTGGGGCTGGGGAGGGGCTGGGACTGGGCCGGGGCAGGGCTGGGCTGGGGCAGGGCTGGGGCCGTGAGTGGGGCTTGGCTGGGGCTGGGGAGGGGCTGGGGCTGGGTTCGGTGCAGGGCTGGGGCTGGGGCAGGGCGGGGGCTGGGGTAGGGCTGGGCTGGGGCAGGGGATGGGGCCGTGAGTGGGGCTTGGCAGGGGCCGGGGCTGGGGCCAGGGGTGGGGCTGGGGCAGGGGCAGGGACTGGGTGAGGGCTGGGGCTGGGGCTGGGTCCAGGGTGGGGCTGGGGCTGGGCTGGGGCTGGGCTGGGCTGGGGCTGGGTCCAGGGTGGGGCTGGGGCCTTGGCTGGGGCACGACTGGGGATGTGGCTGGGCTGGGGCTGGGTCCAGGGCTGTGGCTGGGCAGTGGCTGGAGCTGGGCTGGGGCTGGGCTAGGGCTGGGCTTTGGCCGGGGCTGGGCTGGGGCTGGGTCCAGGGCTGTGGCTGGGCAGTGGCTGGAGCTGGACTGGGGCTTGGCTAGGGCTGGGCTGGGGCCGGGGCTGCGACTGGGGCTGGGTCCAGGGCTGGGGCTGGGCTGCGGCTGGGGCTGGGATGGGGCAGGACTGGGACTGGGGTTGGGGCTGGGCTGGGGCAGGGGTGGGGCTGAGGCTGGGACCGGGGCTGGGCTGGGTTAGGGCTGGCACAGGGCTAGGCCTGGGGCTGGGCTGGGGCCGAGTCTGGGGCCGGGGCTGGGGCCGGGGCAGGGGCAGGGCTGGGGCAGGGCTTGAACTGGGGCTGGGCTGGGGCCAAGGTTGGGGCTGGGGCTGGAACCAAGGCTTGGGCAGGGCTGGGGCTGGGGCTGGAGCCAGGGTTGGGGCAGGAGCCAGGGCTGGGGCAGGGCTGAGGTCAGGCCTGGGGCTGCGGCTGGGGCAGGGCTGGGGCTAGGCTGGGGCTGGGCCTGGGGCTGGGCTGTGGCTGGGGCTGGGGACAGGGCTGTGGCCAGGCTGGGTCTGGGGCTGGGCTGGGGGCAGGGCTGGGGCTGGGGGCTGGGATGGGGCAGGACTGGGACTGGGGCATGGGCACCGGCAGAGGTTGGGGACAGGGCTAGGGCTGGAGCTAGGGCAGGGCTGGGGCCAGGCTGGGGCTGGGTTTGGCTCAGGGGTGGGGCTTGGTCCAGGGCTGGGGCTGGGTTGTGGCTGGAGCTGGGCTGGGGCTGAGGGTGGGGCCGGGGCTGCGACTGGGGCTGGATCCAGGGCTGGGGCTGGGCTGTGGCTGGGGCTGAGCTGGGGCAGGGCTGGGGCCAGGCTGGGGCTGGGTTCGGTGCAGGGCTGGGGGTGGGGCAGGGCTGGGCTGGGCCTGGGCTGGGGTTGAGGGTGGGGTGGGGCTGGGTGGTGGCTGGGGCTGGGCTGTGGCTGGGGCTGGGCTGTGGCAGGGCTGGGGCTGGGCTGGGGCTGGGCTAGGGCAGGGCTGGGGCTGGGGCTGGGCTGGGGCTGGGTCCAGGGCTGTGGCTGGGCCGTGGCTGGAGCTGGGCTGGGGCTGAGGGTGAGGCTGGGGCTGGGCTAGGGCTGGGGCTGGGCTGTGGCAGGGCTGGGGCTGGGCTGGGGCTGGGCTAGGGCAGGGCTGGGGCTGGGGCTGGGCTGGGGCTGGGTCCAGGGCTGGGGCTGGGCGGTGGCTGGGGCTGGGCTGGGGCCGGGCTGGGCCTGGGCTGGGGATGAGGCTGGGGTGGGGCTAGGTGGTGGCTGGGGCTGGGCTGGGCAGGGCTGGGGCTGGGGCTGGGCTGGGGGCAGGGATGGGGCTGGGGCTGGGCTGGGCTGGGGCAGGGCTGGGCCTGGGCTAGGGATGAGGCTGGGGTGGGGCTGGGGCTGGGTCCAGGGCAGGGGCTGGGCTGGGGCTGGGGCTAGGCTGGGGCAGGGCTGGTGCAGGGCTGGGGCTGGGGCTGGGCTTGGGGTCAGGGCTGGGGCTGGGCGGTGGCTGGGGCTGGGCTTGGGATAGGCTGGGGCTGGGACTGGGTCCAGGGCTGGGGTTGGGAGGTGGCTGGGGCTAGGCTAGGCTAGGGCTGGGTCCAGGGTGGGGCTGTGTCCAGGGCTGGGGCAGGACTTGGTCCGGGCTGGGGCTGGGGCTGGGCTGAGGGCAGGGCTGGGGCAGGGCTGGGGCTGGGCTGGGGCTGGGTCCAGGGCTGTGGCTGGGCTGTGGCTGGAGCTGGGCTGGGGCAGGGCTAGGCTGGGGCAGGGCTGGAACCAGGCTGGGGCTGGGTTCGGTGCAGGTCTGGGGCTGGGGCAGGGCTGGGGCCAGGGATGGGGCCGTGAGTGGGGCTTGGCTGGGGCTGGGGAGGGGCTGGGACTGGGCCGGGGCAGGGCTGGGCTGGGGCAGGGCTGGGGCCGTGAGTGGGGCTTGGCTGGGGCTGGGGAGGGGCTGGGGCTGGGTTCGGTGCAGGGCTGGGGCTGGGGCAGGGCTGGGCTGGGGCAGGGCTGGGCTGGGGCAGTGGATGGGGCCGTGAGTGGGGCTTGCCAGGGGCCGGGGCTGGGGCCAGGGGTGGGGCTGGGGCAGGGGCGGGGACTGGGTGAGGGCTGGGGCTGGGGCTGGGTCCAGGGTGGGGCTGGGGCTGGGCTGGGGCTGGGCTGGGCTGGGGCTGGGTCCAGGGTGGGGCTGGGGCCTTGGCTGGGGCACGACTGGGGATGTGGCTGGGCTGGGGCTGGGTCCAGGGCTGTGGCTGGGCAGTGGCTGGAGCTGGGCTGGGGCTGGGCTAGGGCTGGGCTTTGGCCGGGGCTGGGCTGGGGCTGGGTCCAGGGCTGTGGCTGGGCAGTGGCTGGAGCTGGACTGGGGCTTGGCTAGGGCTGGGCTGGGGCCGGGGCTGCGACTGGGGCTGGATCCAGGGCTGGGGCTGGGCTGCGGCTGGGGCTGGGATGGGGCAGGACTGGGACTGGGGTTGGGGCTGGGCTGGGGCAGGGGTGGGGCTGAGGCTGGGACCGGGGCTGGGCTGGGTTAGGGCTGGCACAGGGCTAGGCCTGGGGCTGGGCTGGGGCCGAGTCTGGGGCCGGGGCTGGGGCCGGGGCAGGGGCAGGGCTGGGGCAGGGCTTGAACTGGGGCTGGGCTGGGGCCAAGGTTGGGGCTGGGGCTGGAACCAAGGCTTGGGCAGGGCTGGGGCTGGGGCTGGAGCCAGGGTTGGGGCAGGAGCCAGGGCTGGGGCAGGGCTGAGGTCAGGCCTGGGGCTGCGGCTGGGGCAGGGCTGGGGCTAGGCTGGGGCTGGGCCTGGGGCTGGGCTGTGGCTGGGGCTGGGGACAGGGCTGTGGCCAGGCTGGGTCTGGGGCTGGGCTGGGGGCAGGGCTGGGGCTGGGGGCTGGGATGGGGCAGGACTGGGACTGGGGCATGGGCACCGGCAGAGGTTGGGGACAGGGCTAGGGCTGGAGCTAGGGCAGGGCTGGGGCCAGGCTGGGGCTGGGTTTGGCTCAGGGGTGGGGCTTGGTCCAGGGCTGGGGCTGGGTTGTGGCTGGAGCTGGGCTGGGGCTGAGGGTGGGGCCGGGGCTGCGACTGGGGCTGGATCCAGGGCTGGGGCTGGGCTGTGGCTGGGGCTGAGCTGGGGCAGGGCTGGGGCCAGGCTGGGGCTGGGTTCGGTGCAGGGCTGCGGGTGGGGCAGGGCTGGGCTGGGGCCAGGGATGGGGCTGTGAGTGGGGCTTGGCTGCGGCTGGGGCTGGGGCTGGGCCGGGGCAGGGCTGGGCCTGGCCTGGGGATGAGGATGGGGTGGGGCTGGTGCAGGGCTGGGGCTGGGGCTGGGCTTGGGTTCAGGGCTGGGGCTGGGTGGAGGCTGGGGCTGGGCTTGGGCTGGTGTGGGTCTGGGACTGGGTCCAGGGAAGGGGCTGGACTGGGGCTGGGGCTAGGCTGGGGCAGGGCTGGGGCTGGGCTGGGGCTGGGGCTGGGTCCAAGGTGGGGCTGGACTGGGGCTGTACTGCAAGAAGGGGGCCGCTTTAACGACCAATTTGATCAGCTGATTCCGCTTTATTGAGCGTGCAGTGAGTGCAGCGAGTGCAGTGTGTGCAGTCCGAGCAGTGCCGAGTGCAGTGCGTGCAGTATGTGCTGTGTGCGCAGTGCATGCAGGGAGTGCAGTGTGTGCAGTGTGTGCAGTGTGTACAGTGCTACTGCAAGAAGGGGGCCGCTTTAACGACCAATTTGATCAGCGGATTCCACTTTATTGAGCATCAGACACATCTTATATACAGTTTGCTATAATTATGCCCACTTGGCAACATACTATTGGTTGCTCTCTAAAAGGTTACATCATTGTTTTCACAACTCTGTGGAATTCTTCCATCCGGCCTAATTGCTCTCTTTCCCAGATCTCGCCTCCTCCTTATCTTGCTTGCCTCCCATCTCAGGGGCAGCTGGGTTTCAGCATACCAAGCAATCAGCACTTCCTCACATCTCCCACTCCGCCACTATATCATCAACAGAGAATTCTTCAAGGCCTGAATTGCACAGGTGTTCCTGGGACCCATGTCCCCTCTTGTCCGACAACAATTCCCCCGTTTTTCTTTTGTGCAAGTAAGGCCTTGGAAGTTATTCTTTGAACACTTTGCATAATACAATTATAAACAAGTTTAACAATAATCAAAATGAGTACAATAATACCTAAGAACCTTAAAACTTACTACTATAATTAACAAACATATTTACATTAAGTCTGGGTATCCCTATCAGACACGTCTGAAAAAGTTCAATCAATTCATTATTACCTGTTATGTTGCACCTCTATTTTCTCTAGGATGGTCAAAAATCATAATTTGTTTAATGGTAGCAAGATTTCTTTAATCTGTAAAGGTAGATCTGGCCAGGCTCTAGCTTCACAGACAGAAAACTTGCAGGCAATCAGCAAGAGCAAAAGAGCTTCATTGCTTTGCCCAATATAAAATTACCCATAATAATGTGTTTTTGCTCATCCTAGTAATACTGATCTCTTATTGGTACCAACTTCACCCAAAAAGCAACCTTACAATAGTTTTCTTCATCTTATATAGTTTCATCATCTATATAAGCAAACTTATGCTAAATAGAAGGGAGGCATATGATAGTCTTAGAATAGGTGGTCAAATCCCTTCTCCCTACATTCAGTGTGGTAAGGGTCAAAGCATCCACTTTCACACATGCTCAATTGTGCAGGCTTCTTATCTGAAGAAAACAAATTCCTAGTTCTGAATGTTTATCTTTAAGACAGCTCCTTCTCAGCCGTGGTGTCTCCAATTAACCAGGCAGTGTCCTTGCAAGTATGCAAGAGAGGTTTCTTTCTCTTTACCCTCTAAACAGGCCTCACAAGATCCTGACCCTTAATCCCAGTGCACTCTAAGTCTTACAATTTTAACACAAATCACCAGTATATTCATCACAATTCCCCCCTTTTTTTTTTTTTGTCACCATTGATTTGTGTTAAAATTTCCAGATATTTCAGAACCTTCTTAATTGGATCATAATTAAGGTCATCTGTTCTGATCACATTCTGATCATAACCATTTGCTTGTAACTTATTGGCATAAACAATTTCATCTAAAGGTCTTACCATTTTAAAACAACAATTACAATGAATTACACAGATCAGTATTACAATTATTCCAACAGGTATTGCAAAGAATTTTTTAAAGCAACTTATATTCGATAAGCAAGAAGTTAACTTATCCCATATTCCTTTAAATACAGAAGAAGTATCATCCAAAGAAATCTGATGTAATATCTGATTGTGGTTCACAATCGCCTGTAAATCTGTTTCCACTTGTTTATCTAGATTAACATAATTACAACAACTTACATTTATGACTACACATACACCCCCTTCCTTAACATATAAAAAATCCAAAGCTAATCTATTCTGAGTAGATATTTTCGAGAGACTATTGATTTCAATTTGCTGCACTTTTATTGCATCTGTGCTTGCATTTACTATGATTTCAACTGTAGCAGAAAAATTCACTATTGCTTTTTCAAGTTCAAGTCTTTTCTCTCCGGTCTGATCAAGATTCCACACATGGGAACATGGTTTTTGATTTCGATTGGACTACTTATGTACAAATAGGGTTAGGATCAAAATTAGGCTCCACCAAGTATATGTGAACTCTGCCTCCTCGGCCTGCTGGGGTGCAACCAGCAGCCGGGTGTATTTTCTTCTCGGCAGCAGTTACATTCTTCAGGAGCCCTACAGATTTTTTAACTCCTTAACCCACTTCAAAATTCCATTTGGAGTCTCTTCTCTATTTCCTTGGTTAGTTTGTTTACCATTTCCCATTGTGCTTTTGTTATTTCAATTCCTCTGCCTTCAAAATCTTATGTCTCTTACTTTTCCTTTTACTAATCCTTTTAATTATTCCTGATATTTCCCAACTAAAATTTCTCTAGTCTTTATTTCCCACTTATGCCAATCCCTTTCAATAATTTTCCATGGGGATTTAAATCCTTTTCCTCACCACAAAATAGGTTTTCTGTATTTACCAGCCCAAACTGCCTATTTTCAAATTCAGCATTCAGGACAAAATTATTTTGATTGATGCTTTTGACCCCAGATTATCAGAACAGTTATTGTGATCGATGTTCGACTTCGTGGGAAATGCTGTTTCCTCTCAGTCTTGGTTCTTCTGCACATTAGTGAAGGAATAGTTGTTAAAATTAATACCTATTTACTACAAACCTTAACTTATGCTAATACCAAAAATCCTTAAACCCTTAAAAAACTATGTTAAAATTAATCCATCAAATCAGTGTCTAAAAAGAAATGAAATTGTTACATTAACTAAAAAACACTTTCCAAAATTAAAATCTGTTTATACATTCCTTAACTATATTACATGGAGCTCCTTTGAAATGCCTAGGCAGACAACTAAGAAGGTTCGAACCAAAAGAAAATCTTACAATTTGAACTCTTAACTAAGTGCATACACCTTACTGCAATTACTATGTACTAAGTACTTATAAATACCAAATGCTTACTTATTCATTATGCTTATTAGAAAAACTTAACAAAACTCTAAATAACAAATCTCTGAAAGACGTTACAATCAGAAATGACAAAATGAGTACTGTTGCTTTAAATCAAAACAGAGTGGTGCGGCTAAAGCCGCTGCGGGGGAAAGGGGTGGGGGCTGCTGCCGTGGCAACTGCTCCGCTGCTACTGTCGGTGCTGTCGGTGTCGGTGGTGCGTCAGCCGGTACCGCCTTGGTCGGAGCCGTCGGTATCCGCGGGGGCCGGCAGGGCTCGCGGGAGGAGTGCGGTGGCAGGAACGCTGTAACCGCGAGCCTCCAAGCGCTCCATTTTTTCTAAGAGGGGCCGTAAAGCAAAGTCGGCGCTGTTTGAATTCCTCGCTGCCGGTATTGTCTTCCGAATCCGAGCCGTCGCTGGCGATGTCAGAGGAAGGTTCCCCGCTGTGTGCAAACGGCAGTGGTGACGGCTGGTAAACGCGGTGTGGTCGCCGCAAGATATATCGGGGGCGGCCCCGGTCGATCGGTTGACAGTTCTCAGACACATCTTTCAGCTGCAACTCAGATACACCTGGCGCTGCATCTCGTCCTGACAAAGTTGCTCTAACTGCAGCAGCCATTCGCTGTTTCAGTTCGTAGGTTTTAACACAGTTCATTCATTCTCGCCACGACTTTTGCAGCTTTACAGCAGTTTTATGACCATCTATAACCAAGTCCCACAACTTGTTCCTGTATTCTCTCCAACAAGCTTCATCAAAATAACTATCTCCGCTAGGGAAATGCCCTAAAGCGGATCTATGGGCCAAAAGTCCAGGCATTACTTTAGACGATATCTCCGCCTTACGCTTTTCGATGACACTGTATTTCGCCTGATGACTGCTTATAGGGTCGGCCTTGCCCTTTCGAGTCTGTGCGCAAAGGTACTAAGGCTGCCATAACCTGTTGACTATGCTCAAGCTGTTTTGTCATTGTCATTGACAACACCTCAGCCTGTTTTTGTAATCCCTTATCAATCACCTCCGTCAACATGGCCATCGGATTGCTTGGCAAGTCCTGAGCCCTCTGCAACAATTCGGCTTGCATCCATCTAGGATCTGCTGATGTAATAAGCTGTTGCGTCTGCTGGTTCCCATTCTGCATTAAACACTGCCTTAAAATTGCCTCTCGGATACCTTCTCCTACGCTTGCTGCTCTAAGTGCGGCAAGCAACTTATCTACAAATTCACCAAGAGGTTCCTGTCTACCTTGCTTAATTCCCATATAGTGAGGATTTGCATTTCCATCCTTCTGCTTGTCAAAAGCCATCCTTACTATCTGGGCTGATGCTTGCAAAACAGGAGGCTGTAAAAGTGCCTGTAACTCTGGTCTCTCATTCTGTCCCGTTCCACACAACTGATCTACTGTTACACCAAATAATGGATCGTTTTGCTGTCTTTGTACTCCAGCTGATTGTCTAGCTAGGTGTTCCCACTCATTCAAAAATGTCATAAATTGAGATGCTGTTAGGATTAGCTTCATAACATTATAAGAATCTCTAGGTAACATATTATAGTTCACGTAAATAAAATCAATCATCTGTCTAGCTGGTTCAGATTGAACCCCAAACTGACTCGCAGCTTGTCTTAATTGAGATAACAATTTCCATGGCAATTGAGTTACATCAGCCTGAAAAACATTTTGCTCCCCAGGGACCTGTGTATACATTACTGGAAGAACTTGATGTGAAGCAGCCAGCTGGCTAAGCCCTTCCTGATCTCCTTCGGCATTTAAGTGTTCTGCAACCTTTCGCCAATACTCTGTGTGCTTTCTTGCATGATCTTTAACACCACCTCCAGGATCTACCGCCCTGTTTGTCTCCTCTCCCTCACCTACTTTCTTCTCCTGTACAATTTGCTCAGCTAAAAGAGACGGGGAAGGCTCCTCAGCAGAGTCCTGCGTTACAGATTGTAATTCGACTCTGCCACCTAGTCCTTTTACACACGCAGCCTTCTCCTTTCTTAAATAATCCTGAACCTCTTCTGACAAAGGCAACCCAGCATGTGTAACACTTGCTCCATTTGGGTCCGTATGATCTAATCGTACCCTGGCTTGATAAGCTGCCACTTGCTCAGCACGATGCTGATCCAATGCTGTCATAACCATCTTCCACCATTTTCCACACTCCTTTGCTCGTTTTTCATCATCTAAGCCATGCAGCCACAAGTCTTGTCCAGACTTTTTCCACTGCAATCTTCCAAACACCTCATTTGGGTCCTTAAAATATCCTAACTCTCCTGCATAGCTTAACAGCGGCACCAACTCCTTTGTAAAATTTAACTTACACTGTCGCTTTTCTAAAAAGCATATAAATAAATCATACGCTGCCTGCCTATCCATATCCGTATTTAAACGTTAATACCTGTGCGCACAGACCTCGTTTAAGCAGTTTCCAGCTCTACAGTGTCTTCGGCTTCAAGGCTGTCTTCCCTTTTCTTGCAGCCTCCGGTACTGCTATCCCGGGCCGGCCGTCTTCTTGCCTCCCGGCTTACTGCGAATCTCCCAACGTCCTGAAGAACTTCTTAAACCCTAACGTTTGTCTTCATTAGGGTCCCGTGTTCGAGCGCCACTTACTGCAAGAAGGGGGCCGCTTTAACGACCAATTTGATCAGCGGATTCCACTTTATTGAGCATCAGACACATCTTATATACCAATAAGAGATCAGTATTACTAGGATGAGCAAAAACACATTATTATGGGTAATTTTATATTGGGCAAAGCAATGAAGCTCTTTTCCTCTTGCTGATTGCCTGCAAGTTTTCTGTCTGTGAAGCTAGAGCCTGGCCAGATCTACCTTTACAGATTAAAGAAATCTTGCTACCATTAAACAAATTATGATTTTTGACCATCCTAGAGAAAATAAAGGTGCAACATAACAGGTAATAATGAATTGATTGAACTTTTTCAGACATGTCTGATAGGGATACCCAGACTTAATGTAAATATGTTTGTTAATTATAGTAGTAAGTTTTAAGGTTCTTAGGTATCATTGTACTCATTTTGATTATTGTTAAACTTGTTTATAATTGTGTTATGCAAAGTGTTCAAAGAATAACTTCCAAGGCCTTACTTGCACAAAAGAAAAACGGGGGAATTGTTGTCGGGCAAGAGGGGACATGGGTCCCAGGAACACCTGTGCAATTCAGGCCTTGAAGAATTCTCTGTTGATAATATAGTGGCAGAGTAGGAGATGTGAGAAAGTGCTGATTGCTTGGTATGCTGAAGTCCAGCTGCCCCTGAGATGGGAGGCAAGCAAGATAAGGAGGAGGCGAGATCTGGGAAAGAGAGCAATTAGGCCGGATAGAAGAATTCCACAGAGTTGTGAAAACAATGATGTAACCATTTAGAGAGCAACCAATAATATGTTGCCAAGTGGGCATAATTATAGCAAACTGTATGTAAGATGTGTCTGATGCTCAATAAAGTGGGAATCCGCTGATCAAATTGGTCGAATAAGCGGCCCCCTTCTTGCAGTAGGCTGGGGCAGGGCTGAGGTCAGGCCTGGGTCTGCGGCTGGGGCAGGGCTGGGGCTGGGGCTGGGGCTGGGCTGGGGCTGGGGACAGGGCTGGGGCCAGGCTGGGTCTGGGACTGGGCTGAGGGTAGGGCTGGGGCTGGGGGCTGGGATGGGGCAGGACTGGGACTGGGGCTGGGGCACGGGCCGAGGCTGGGGACAGGGCTAGGGCTGGAGCTAGGGCAGGGCTGGGGCCAGGCTGGCGCTGGGTTCGGCTGAGGGGTGGGGCTTGGTCCAGGGCTGGGGCTGGGCTAGGTCAGAGCTGGGGCTGGGCGGTGGCTGGGGCTGGGCTGGGGCTGGGCTGGGGCTGGGGCTGGTCTGGGGGCAGGGATGGCGCTGAGCTGGGCTGGGGCAGGGCTGGGCCTGGGATGGGGATGAGGCTGGGGTGGGGCTGGTGCAGGGCTGGGGCTGGGGCTGGGCTTGGGCTGGGCTGGGGCTGGGACTGGGTCCAGGGCAGGGGCTGGACTGCGGATGGGGCTGGGCTGGGCTGGGGCAGGGGTGGGCCTGGGCTGTGGATGAGGCTGGGGTGGGGCTGGGCGATGGCTGGGGCTGGGCTGGGCAGGGCTTGGGCTGGGGCAAGGCTGGGCTGGGGCTGGGGATGGGGCTGGGCCGGGGCAGAGCTGGGCCTGGGCTGGGGATGAGGCTGGGGTGGGGCTGGGGATGGG
The DNA here is from genome assembly GCF_026170545.1 of Melanerpes formicivorus. NCBI lineage: Eukaryota > Metazoa > Chordata > Aves > Piciformes > Picidae > Melanerpes > Melanerpes formicivorus. The sequence goes on along the minus strand of NW_027142741.1, from coordinate 114,478 downwards.
TCCAGGGCAGGGGCTGGGCTGGGGCTGGGGCTGGGCTGGATCTAGGGCTGGGGCTGTGCTGATGCTGTGCTGGGGGTGGGCTGGGGACTAGGGCTGGGGCAGGGCTGACGCAGGGCTGGGGCCTGAGGTAGGGCTGGGACTGAGGTTGGGGCCGGGGCTGGGGCTGGAGTAGGCTGGAGGCTGGGTCTTGGGCTGGGGCTGGGGGCATGGCTGGGGCTGGGTTGGGGGCAGGGCTGGGGCTGTGGCAGGGGCCGGGGCTGGGCCTGGGGCAGGGCTGGGTCTGGGCTGGGGCTGGGGTTGGCCGGGTTAGGGCTGGGGCAGGGGCTGGGCTGGGGCCGAGGGTGGGGCTGGGGCTGGGGCTGGGGCTGAGGGCAGGGCTGGGCTAGGGCTGGGGCTGGGTCCAGGGGCCGGGGCTGGGGACAGGGCTGGGGTCAGAGCTGGGGCAGGTCTGGGGCCGGGCTGGGGTTGGGTTCGGTGCAGGGCTGGGGCTGGGCAGGGTGGGGCCTGGGGCAGGGCTGGGCTACGGCTGGGCTGGGACCGGGGATGGGGCTGGGGGTGGGGCTGGGGCTGGGCCTGGGGCAGGGCTGGGCCTGGGCTGGGGATGAGGCTGGGGTGGGGCTGGGGCTGGGTCCAGGGCTGGGGCTGGGCTGGGGCTGGGACTGGGGCAGGGCTAGGCCTGGGCTGGGGGCAAGGATGGGGTTGGGGCTGGGGCTGGGCCAGGGCTTGGGCTGGGCTGGGACCGGGGCTGGGGCCGGGGCTGGGCTCGGGGCAGGGGCAGGGCTGAGGCAGGGCTTGAACTGGGGCTGGGCTGGGGCCAGGCTGGGGCTGGGGCTGGGCTGGTGGCGAGGGTGGGGCTGGGGCTGGAGCCAGGGTTGGGGCAGGAGCCAGGGCTGGGGCACGGCTGAGGTCAGGCCTGGGGCTGCGGCTGGGGCAGGGTTGGGGCTGGGGATGGGGCTGGGCCTGGGGCTGGGGCCGGGGACAGGGCTGGGGCCAGGCTGGGTCTGGGGCTGGGCTGAGGGCAGGGCTGGGGCTGGGGGCTGGGATGGGGCAGTACTGGGCCTGGGGCAGGGGCACGGGCCGAGGCTGGGGACAGGGCTAGGGCTGGAGCTAGGGCAGGGCTGGGGCTGGGCTGGGGCTGGGTTCGGATCAGGGCTGGGGCTTGGTCCAGGGCTGGGGCTGGGCTGTGGCTGGAGCTGGGCTGGGGCTGAGGGTGGGGCTGGGGCTGGGCTAGGGCTGGGGTGGGGCCGGGGCTGCGACATGGTCTGGATTCAGGGCTGTGGCTGGGCTGTGGCTGTGGCTCGGCTGTGGCAGGGCTGGGGCTGGGCTGGGGCTGGGCCGAGGCAAGGCTGGGCTGCGGCAGGGCTGGGCTGGGGCCGGGGATGGGGCCATGAGTGGGGCTTGGCTGGGGCTGGGGCCGGGGCTGGGGCTGGGGGTGGGGCTGGGGCTGGGGCTGGGGCTGGGTCCAGGGCTGGGGCTGGGCGGTGGCTGGGGTTGGGCAGGGGCTGGGCTGGGCCTGGGCTGTGGATGAGGCTGGGGTGGGGCTGGGTGGTGGCTGGGGCTGGGCTGGGCAGGGCTGGGGCTGGGGCTGGGCTGGGGGCAGGGATGGGGATGGGTCTAGGCTGGGGCTGGGCTGGTGCAGGGCTCGGGCTGGGTTTGTGCTTGGGGTCAGGGCTGGGGCTGGGCAGTGGCTGGGGCTGGGCTTGGGCTGGGCTGGGGCTGGGACTGGGTCCAGGGCTGGGGCTGGGCTGGGGCTGGGGCTGGGTCCAGGGTGGGGCTGTGTCCAGCGCTGGGGCAGGACTGAGTCCGGGCTGGGGCTGGGGCTGGGCTGAGGGCAGGGCTGGGGCAGGGCTGGGGCTGGGCTGGGCCGGGTCCAGGGCTGTGGCTGGGCTGTGGCTGGAGCTGGGCTGGGGCTGAGGGTGGGGCAGGGGCTGGGCTAGGGCTGGGCTGGGGCTGGGGCTGGGCTGAGGCTGGGTCCAGGGCTGGGGCTGGTCTGGGGCTGGGGCTGGGCCGGGGCAGGGCTGGGGCAGGGGCTGGGTCCGGGCTGGGGCTGGGCTCGGTACAGGGCTGGGGCTGGGCAGGGCGGGGCCTGGGGCAGGGCTGTGCTACGGCTGGGCTGGGACCGGGGATGGGTCCCGGGGTGGGGCTGGGGCTGGGGCAGGGCTGGGCCTGGGCTCGGGATGAGGCTGGGGCAGGGCTGGGGCTGGGTTCAGGGCTGAGGCTGGGCTGGGCCTGGGACTGGGGCAGGGCTAGGCCTGGGCTGGGGGCAAGGATGGGGTTTGGGCTGGAGCTGGCCAGGGCTTGGGCTGGGCTGGGACTGGGGCTGGGCTGGGGTAGGGCTGGCACAGGGCTAGGCCTGGGCCTGGGCTGGGGCCAAGACTGCGGCTGGGGCTGGGGCCGGGGCAGGGGCAGGGCTGGGGCAGGGCTTGAACTGGGGCTGGGCTGGGGCCAAGTTTGGGGCTGGGGCTGGGCGGGGTGGCGAGGGTGGGGCTTCGGCTGGGCTGGGGCAGGGCTGGGCCTGGGCTGGGGATGAGGCTGGGGTGGGGCTGGGGCTGGGTCCAGGGCAGGGGCTGGGCTGGGCTGGGGCTGGGGCTGGGCTGGGTCTAGGGCTGGGGCTGTGCTGGTGCTCTGCTGGGGGTGGGCTGGGGACTAGGTCTGGGGCAGAGCTGATGCAGGTCTGGGGCTGGGCTGGGGGCAGGGGCTGGGGCCTGGGGTAGGGCTGGACTGAGGTTGGGGCCAGGGCTGGGGCTGGAGTAGGCTGGAGGCTGGGCCTTGGGCTGGGGCTGGGGGCAGGTCTCGGCTGGGGGCATGGCTGGGGCTGGGCTGGGGGCAGGGCTGGGGCTGGGGACTGGGGCCGGGGCTGGGGCAGGACTGAGGCTGGGGCAGGGCTGGGGCTGGGGCTGGGGCTGGGGCTGGAACCAAGTCTTGGGCATGGCTGGGTCTGGGGCTGGGGCTGGGGCTGGGCTGGGGCAGGGCTGGGGCTGGGCATGGACTGTGACTGGGCAGGTGTAGGGCTGGGGCAGGGGCTGGGCTGGGGACGAGGGTGGGGCTGGGGCTGGGGCTGGGGCTGCGGACAGGGCTGTGGCCGAGCTAGGGCTGGGCTGAGGGCAGGGCTGGGCTAGGGCTGGGGCTGCGGCAGGGCTGGGGCCGGGGCTGAGCCTGGGGCAGGGACTAGGGCAGGGCTTGGGCTGGGGCTGGGGCTGGGGCCGGGCTAGGGCTGGGCTGGAGGCAAGCATGGGGCTGCGGCAGGGCTGGGGCTAGGGCTGAGGTAGGGGTAGGGCTGGGGCTGGGCTGGGGCAGGGCTGGGCTGGGGCAGGGCTAGGCTGGGGCAGGGCTGGAGCCAGGCTGGGGCTGGGTTCGGTGCAGGGCTGGGGCTGGGGCAGGGCTGGGGCCAGGGATGGGGCCGTGAGTGGGGCTTGGCTGGGGCTGGGGAGGGGCTATATTGTCGGGCAAGAGGGGACATGGGTCCCGGGAACACCTGTGCAATTCAGGCCTTGAAGAATTCTCTGTTGATAATATAGTGGCGAAGTAGGAGATGTGAGAAAGTGCTGATTGCTTGGTATGCTGAAGTCCATCTACCCCTGAGATGGGAGGCAAGCAAGATAAGAAGGAGGCGAGATCTGGGAAAGAGAGCAATTAGGCCGGATAGAAGAATTCCACAGAGTTGTGAAAACAATGATGTAACCATTTAGAGAGCAACCAATAATATGTTGCCAAGTGGGCATAATTATAGCAAACTGTATATAAGATGTGTCTGATGCTCAATAAAGTTGGATTCCGCTGATCACATTGATCGTATAGCGGCCTTTTCTTGCAACAATTGGTGGAGAATGCGGGCAGTGGCGCCCGAACAGGGACCCTAATGAAGACAAACGTTAGGGTTTAAGAAGTTCTTCGGGACGTTGGGAGATTCGCAGTAAGCCGGGAGGCAAGAAGACGGCCGGCCCGGGATAGCAGTACCGGAGGCTGCAAGAAAAGGGAAGACAGCCTTGAAGCCGAAGACGCTGTAGAGCCGGAAACTGCTTAAACGAGGACTGTGCACACAGGTATTAACGTTTAAATACGGACATGGATAGGCAGGCAGCGTATGATTTATTTATATGCTTTTTAGAAAAGCGACAGTGTAAGTTAAATTTTACAAAGGAGTTGGTGCTGCTGTTAAGCTCTGCAGGAGAGTTAGGATATTTTAAGGACCCAAATGAGGTGTTTGAAAGATTGCAGTGGAAAAAGTCTGGACAAGACTTGTGGCTGCATGGCTTAGATGATGAAAAATGAGCAAAGGAGTGTGGAAAATGGTGGAAGATGGTTATGACAGCATTGGATCAGCATCGTGCTGAACAAGTGGCAGCTTATCAAGCCAGGGTACGATTAGATTATATGGACCCAAATGGAGCAAGTGTTACACATGCTGGGTTGCCTTTGTCAGAAGAGGTTCAGGATTATTTAAGAAAGGAGAAGGCTGCGTGTGTAAAAGGACTAGGTGGCAGAGTCAAATTACAATCTGTAACACAGGACTCTTCTGAGGAGCCTTCCCCGTCTCTTTTAGCTGAGCAAATTGTACAGGAGAAGAAAGTAGGTGAGGGAGAGGAGACAAACAGGGCAATAGATCCTGGAGGGGGTGTTAAAGATCATGCAAGAAAGCACACAGAGTATTGGCGAAAGGTTGCAGAGCACTTAAACGCCGAAGGAGATCAGGAAGGGTTTAGCCAGCTGGCTGCTTCACATCAAGCTTTTCCAGTGATGTGTACACAGGTCCCTGGGGAGCAAAATTTTTTTCAGGCTGATGTAACCCAATTGCCATGGAATTTGTTATCTCAATTAAGACAGACTGCGAGTCAGTTTGGGGTTCAATCTGAACCAGCTAGACAGATGATTGATTTTATTTACATGAACTATAATATGTTGCCTAGAGATTCTTATAATGTTATGAACCTGATCCTAACAGCATCTCAATTTATGACATTTTTGAATGAGTGGGAACACCTAGCTAGACAAGCAGCTGGAGTACAAAGACAGCAAAACGACCCACTATTTGATGTAACAGTAGATCAGTTGTGTGGAACGGGACAGTATGAGAGACCAGAGTTACAGGCACTTTTACAGCCGCCTGTTTTGCAAGCATCAGCCCAGATAGTGAGGATGGCTTTTGACAAGCAGAAGGATGGAAATGCAAATCCTCACTATATGGGAACTAAGCAAGGTAGACAGGAACCTCTTGGCGAATTTGTGGATAAGTTGCTTGCCGCACTTAGAGCAGCAAGCGTAGGAGAAGGTATCCAAGAGGCAATTTTAAGGCAGTGTTTAATGCAGAATGGGAACCAGCAGACACAACAGCTTATTACATCAGCAGATCCGAGATGGACGGTAGCCGAATTGTTGCAGAGGGCTCAGGACTTGCCAAGCAATCCGATGGCCATGTTGACGGAGGTGATTGATAAGGGATTACAAAAACAGGCTGAGGTGTTGTCAATGACAATGACAAAACAGCTTGAGCATAGTCAACAGGTTATGGCAGCCTTAGTACCTTTGCGCACAGACTCGAAAGGGCAAGGCCGACCCTATAAGCAGTCATCAGACGAAATACAGTGTCATCGAGAAGCGTAAGGCGGAGATATCGTCTAAGTAATGCCTGGACTTTTGGCCCACAGATCCGCTTTAGGGCATTTCCCTAGCGGAGATAGTTATTTTGATGAAGCTTGTTGGAGAGAATACAGGAACAAGTTGTGGGACTTGGTTATAGATGGTGATAAAACTGCTATAAAGCTGTAAAAGTCGTGGTGGGAATGCATGAACTGTGTTAAAATCTATGAACTGGAACAGCGAATGGCTGCTGCAGTTTCAGCGAATTTGTCAGAACGGGATGCAGCGCCAGTTGTATCTGAATTGTGACCGAAGGAGGTGTTTGAAAAATATCACCCGGGGCCGCCTCCGGCACAGAGCACAATACCACTGCCGTGCCCTGCAAGACTGAATTTCCACCTCCACCCCCACCGATGGAATTCAATGAGGCGCCTAATGACCTAGCCCCAGGTGCAGCCTGCCTGGCTAAGGGAGTGGGGGCTTCGGCTGAACTGAACGACAGCGTAGAATCACAAACTGAGACAGTAAATCAGAGGGAGACACCGTTATCTATTTCTCCGGCTCAGTTAGAAAAGTTGGTGGAGCACATGTGTCAAAAACTGATTTTAGAAAGTTCCCAGGAAAAGAAATGCTCTTAGAAAATAAAACGGAGAAGAAACCTAGCTCGGGAGCGGTTGTGCGAATTAACTGGAAAGCGATTGCTCAGGAGGCTATGAAAAATGGATGTTACGATGTGGCTGCTGAGTTGTCTAAGGTACTGTGTTTTCCTGTAACGTATGATATTGATCATAATCAAGGACACTATCAGGTTTCAGACTGGACAGAGGACATTAAGACACTGATGAGAATGATTTTGACTCCTTCTCAAATGATCATGTTTGATGAGTTTTGGGGTCAGTTTTGTCAGCTCTCAGAGAATACACAACAGCAGCAGGGGGATCCCCTGGCTGGAGTCACAGCACAACAATTAATGGGAACAGGACAATGGTTTGGTGTTGAACGACAAGTTCGAAGTGGTCCTGCGGTCTTTCAGGAATCAATGGAATGTGCCCAAAAGGCATTAAAAAGAGTACAAGCGGACCCTAAAAGGCCGCACTATATGTCTTTAAGACAAAAGCCAGAAGAATCGTTTGCAGAATTTGTAGATCGTGTATGTGAGGCAATGAGTAATTCGGATGTTCCTGACTATTTAAAGGGTTATATGTTAAAAAATGTAGCTTTTGAAGGAGCTAATACAAAAACAAAATCAGTATTGGTAAATTTACCACAGGGGACTACAATTGAGGAGATGCTGGAAAGAGCAGCTAACATACCTTCTGGTCCACAGGCTTTTCTCATAGATACTATGCACAAATTGGCGGAACGATCACTGAAATTGGAAGAGGCTGCGGAGTCACAAACCCAAATATTGGCAGCCTTAGCTCCTTTAAAGGCTAATACGAGGGGGCAACAAGGGGATGTTTTTCAAAGGAAGATACGATGTTATAAGTGTGGTAAAGAAGGGCATATCCGATCACAATGTAGAGTGAAATTTGTATGGTGTGATAATTGTAAAAGTAATTCTCATCCCACCAATGCATGTCAAAGTTTGGGAAACGGCCAGAGCAGCGCGAAGAACCGCCGCGCCGGGACACAAGTGGCAGCTCCAGTCTATTACCAGCAGGACGCAGAAATGAAAACGACACCTCAGCCTTACAACCGGCAACCAGAGGGAGCATCGGCTTGGACGTGGCAACAGCAGTAGATGCTACCTTAATAGATAATCAGCCCATTAAAGTGGAAACAAATGTAAAGGGACCTATATACATCAATGGTCAGCCTGTAGGAGCATTGTTAATGGGTCGATCATCTATGGGTGTTAAAGAGGTAATGGTATTGCCAGGGGTAATTGATGCGGATTACAGTGGTGTTATTTGTGTTGTGATGTGGAAATGGCATGCAATCTGCCTGTACGAGGTGACAAAGGCTTTGGATCCACAGGGGGACTGGCTCTCTTAACTATACCAATGGGAAGACGACCAGTCGCTGGTGTTGAATTTTGGTATGGGTCTCAGCACGTGAAATTAATTTGCCTGCTAGATACTGGTGCTGACATCACAATCATGAGTAATGCACACTGGCTGAGACACTGGCCTTTAGAGCCAGCAATAGGAGAAGTAGAAGGTGTTGGAGGAGCTCAAGCAGTAATGCAGAGTAGTCACAAAATTGTAGTGAAGATTGAAGGAAAACAGGCCTTAATTACAGTTACAGTTATGCCATTGCCTAATGGAATCAATGCTTTGGTGGGCCGGGATGTGATGCAGCAATTGGGTGTGGTCTTAACCTCAGCACCACCACACCCCCCCCCCCGCCAGCGGTTTCTGGTACGGCTACTGTCGACCATGGCTCTGTTCTGATTTAAAGCAACAGTACTCATTTTGTCATTTCTGATTGTAATGTCTTTCAGAGATTTGTTATTTAGAGTTTTGTTAAGTTTTTCTAATAAGCATAATGAATAAGTAAGCATTTGGTATTTATAAGTACTTAGTACATAGTAATTGCAGTAAGGTGTATGCACTTAGTTAAGAGTTCAAATTGTAAGATTTTCTTTTGGTTCGAACCTTCTTAGTTGTCTGCCTAGGCATTTCAAAGGAGCTCCATGTAGTATAGTTAAGGAATGTATAAACAGCTTTTAATTTTGGAAAGTGTTTTTTAGTTAATGTAACAATTTTCTTTTTAGACACTGATTTGATGGATTAATTTTAACATAGTCCTTTAAGGGTTTAAGGATTTTTTGGTATTAGCATAAGTTAAGGTTTGTAGTAAATAGGTATTAATTTTAACAACTATTCCTTCACTAATGTGCAGAAGAATCAAGACTAAGAGGAAACAGCATTTCCCACGAAGTCGAACATCGATCACAATAACTGTTATGATAATCTGGGGTCAAAAGTATGATCAAAAAAATATTTTGTCCTGAATGCTGAATTTGAAAATAGGCAGTTTGGGCTGGTAAATACAGAAAACCTATTTTGTGGTGAGGAAAAGGATTTAAATCCCCATGGAAAATTATTGAAAGGGATTGGCATAAGTGGGAAATAAAGACTAGAGAAATTTTAGTTGGGAAGTATCAGGAATAATTAAAAGGATTAGTAAAAGGAAAAGTAAGAGACATAAGATTTTGAAGGAAGAGGAATTGAAATAACAAAAGCACAATGGGAAATGGTAAACAAACTAACCAAGGAAGTAGAGAAGAGACTCCAAATGGAATTTTGAAGTGGGTTAAGGAGTTAAAAAATCTGTAGGGCTCCTGAAGAATGTAACTGCTGCCGAGAAGAAAATACACCCGGCTGCTGGTTGCACCCCAGCAGGCTGAGGAGGCAGAGTTAACATATACTGGTGGAGCCTAATTTTGATCCTAACCCTATTTGCACATAAGGAGTCCAATCAAGATCATAAACCACGTCCCCATGTGTGGATGAATTCTCTTTCAACATCAGTAATGATATACAGATTAAAAGGAGCTAAGATCATAACCCCATTAATCATATTGATGATAGCACCATTTGAAGTAAGGTCATGGGAACAAAACACTTATCTGCATCTATTGAAAGGGATAGTGAATAGTTATAATTTGACTGATTGTTGGATCTGTTCCCGGCTACCTAAAAATTCGGCCCATGGGCTTCCTTTAATAGGAACAGCCTTTCCTAATGTAACAGAAATACAAAAGTATTCCAAAATCATAAGCATGAGGGTCATGTGGAGATCCCACAATCTCAGTTAAGGTGGAAATTACAATTTGAGGAACCTTTACATGCGAATATGCCAGTACCTTGTGTCCAGCGACGTTGGGAAATAACTATAGACAAGAGTAAAGGGGGAAATAGAACTGACCCTGGATGTGGAGATGCAATTTTTATAGGGCAATATTCAAAGTGTTCACAATTTATTAGTTATGGAGAAGCAAATATGTGGAATCTTGATCAGACCGGAGAGAAAAGACTTGAACTTGAAAAAGCAATGGTAAATTTTTCTGCTACAGTTGAAATTATGATGAATGCAAGCATAGATGCAATAAAAGTGTAGCAAATTGAAATCAGTAGTCTCTCGAAAATATCTACTCAGAATAGATTAGCTTTGGACTTTTTATATAAGGAAGGGGGTGTATGTGTAGTCATAAATGCAAGTTGTTGTAGTTATGTTAATCTAGATAAACGAGTGGAAACAGATTTACAGGTGATTGTAAACCACAATCAGATATTACATCAGATTTCTTTGGATAATACTTCTTCTGGATTTAAAGGAATATGGGATAAGTTAACTTCTTGCTTATCGAATATAAGTTGCTTTAAAAAATTCTTTGCAATACCTGTTGGAATAATTGTAATACTGATCTGTGTAATTCATTGTAATTGTTGTTTTAAAATGGTAAGACCTTTAGGTAAAATTATTTATGCCAATAAGTTACAAGCAAATGGTTATGATCAGAAGGTGATCAAAACAGAGGAACTTAATTATGATCCAATTAAGAAGGTTCTGAAATATCTGGAAATTTTAACACAAATCAATGGTGACAAAAAAAAAAAAAAAAAAAAGGGGGAATTGTGATGAATATACTGGTGATTCGTGTTAAAATTGTCAGACTTAGAGTGCACTGGGATTTAGGGTCAGGATTTTGTGAGGCCTGTTTAGAGGGTAAAGGGAAAGAAACCTATCTTGCAGACTTGCAAGGACACTGTCTGGTTAATTGGAGACACCACGGCTGAGAAGGAGCTGTCTTAAAGATAAACATTCAGAACTGGGAATTTGTTTTCTTCAGATAAGAAGCCTGCACAATTGAGCATGTGTGAAAGTGGATGCTTTGACCCTTACCACACTGAATGTAGGGAGAAGGGATTTATATGTTATCTCACCAGTTCGCTATAATTTTACACACCTAGAGGGAAAATCAAAATTCATAACAACACAACATGCATTTTCATTTTCAATTGAAAACATCAACAAATGGTACCAATAAGAGATCAGTATTACTAGGATGAGCAAAAACGCATTATTATGGGTAATTTTATATTGGGCAAAGCAATGAAGCTCTTTTGCTCTTGCTGATTGCCTGCAAGTTTTCTGTCTGTGAAGTTAGAGCCTGGCCAGATCTACCTTTACAGATTAAAGAAATCTTGCTACCCTTAAACAAATTATGATTTTTGACCATCCTAGAGAAAATAAAGGTGCAACATAACAGGTAATAATGAATTGATTGAACTTTTTCAGACGTGTCTGATAGGGATACCCAGACTTAATATAAATATGTTTGTTAATTATAGTAGTAAGTTTTAAGGTTCTTAGGTATTATTGTACTCATTTTGATTATTGTTAAACTTGTTATAATTGTATTATGCAAAGTGTTCAAGGAATAACCTCCAAGGCCTTACTTGCACAAAAGAAAAATGGGGGAATTGTTGAGGATTGTTTTGAACAAGAGGGGCCTTGGGTCGCAGGAACGCCTGTGCAATTCAGGCCTTGAAGAATTCTCTGTTGATAATATAGTGGCAGAGTAGGAGATGTGAGAAAGTGCTGATTGCTTGGTATGCTGAAGTCCAGCTGCCCCTGAGATGGGAGGCAAGCAAGATAAGGAGGAGGCGAGATCTGGGAAAGAGAGCAATTAGGCCGGATAGAAGAATTCCACAGAGTTGTGAAAACAATGATGTAACCTGTTAGAGAGCAACCAATAGTATGTTGCCAAGTGGGCATAATTATAGCAAACTGTATATAAGATGTGTCTGATGCTCAATAAAGTTGGATTCCGCTGATCACATTGGTTGTTAAAGCGGCCCCTTCTTGCAGTAGGGGTGGGGCTGGGGCTGGGTCAGGGCTGGGTCAGGGCTGGGTCAGGGCTGGTGCTGGGGCAGGGTTGGGCTGGTGGCTGGGCCGGGGTAGGGCTGGGGCAGGGCTGGGGCAGGGCTGGGGCTGGGCTGGGGTAGGGCTGGGGCTGGGGCAGGGCTGGGGCTGGGCTGGGGGCTGGGCTGGGGCAGGGCTTGGGTAGGGCTGGGGCTGGAGCTGGGGCCAGGGCTGGGACTGGGGCTTGGGCATGGTTGGGGCTGGGCTGGGACAAGGGCTGGGGCAGGGCTGGTGCTGGGGCTGTGGCTGGGGCCAGGGCTGCGGCAGAGTTGGGGCTGGGCAGGGGGCAGGGCTGGGGCCTGGGTTGTGGCTGGGGCAGGGCTGGGGCTGGGGTGGAGGCTGGTGCAGGGCTGGGGCAGGGCTCGGGCTGGGCTGGAGCCTGGGACCGGGCTGGGGCTGGGCTAGGGCCATGGCTAGGGCAGCCCTAGGGCTGGGGCTGGGGCCGGGGCTGGGTGCTCAGCTGGGGCTGGGCTGGGGCTGGGGCAGGGCTGAGGCCGGGGCTGGGGCCAGGGGTGGGGCTGGGGCTGGGTCGGGGCTAGGTCAGGGCTGGTGCTGGGGCAGGGTTGGGCTGGTGGCTGGGCTGGGGTAGGGCTGGTGCAGGGCTGGGGTCTGGGGCCTGGGTTGTGGCTGGGGCAGGTCTGGAGCCGGGGCTGGGGTGGAGCTGGGGCAGGGCTGGGGCTGGTGTGGAGGCTGGTGCAGGGCTGCAGCTGGGCATGGGGCAGGGCTGGGGCTGGGGCTGGGCTGGGGCAGGGCTGGTGCTGGGGCAGTGTTGGACTGGAGGCTGGGCTGGGGCTGGGGCAGGGCTTGGGCAGGGCTGGGGCAGGGCTGGGGCTGGGGCAGGGCTGAGGCAGGGCTGGGGCTGGGCTGGTGCTGGGGCAGTGTTGGACTGGAGGCTGGGCTGGGGCTGGGGCAGGGCTTGGGCAGGGCTTGGGCAGGGCTGGGGCTGGGGCTGGGTTTGAGCTGGGCTTGGGCTGGGGCTGGGGCTGGGGCTGAGGCAGGGCTGGCGTAGGGCTGGGGCTGGGGCAGGGCTGGGGCTGGGCTGGGGGCTGGGGCTGGGGCTGGGCTGGGGTTGGGGCCGGTGCTGGGGGCAGGGCTGGGGCCGGGGCTGGGCTGGGGCAGGGCTGGGGCTGGGCTGGGGCTGGGGCAGGACTGGGGCTGGGCTGGGGCTGGGGCAGGGGCTGGGCTGGGGCAGGGCTGGGGTAGGCCTGGGGGCTGGGGCTGGGGCTGTGCTGGGGCAGGGCTGGGGTAGGGCTGTGGCTGGGGCAGGGCTGGGGTTGGGTTGGGGTCTGGGGCTGGGGCTGGGCTGAGGCAGGGCTGGGGTAGGGCTGGGGCTGGGGCAGGGGCTGTGGCCTTGGCTAGGGGTACGGCTGGGGAAGGCCTGGGGCTGGGGCCGGCCTGGGGCCGGGGCTGGGGCCGGGGTTGGGACAGGGCTAGGCTGGAGGCAGGTCTGGGGCTGGGGTAGGTCTGGAGTAGCCCTGTGGCTGGGGCAGGGCTGGGCTGGAGGCTGGGCTAGGGCTGAGGCTGGGCTGGATTGGGGCAGGGCTGTAGCAGGTCTGTGGCTGGGCTGGAAGCTGGGCTGGGGCTGGGGCTGGGGCTGGGGTGGGGGCTGGGGCAGGGCTATGGTTGGGCATGAGGCAGGGCTGGGGCTGGGGCTGGGCTGGAGCCTGGTACCGGGCTGGGGCTACGCTGGGGCAGGCATGTGGCAGGGTTGGGGCCAGGGCTGTGTCCGGGGCTAGGGACAGGTCTGGGGCTTGGGCAGGTTTGGGGCTGGGCTGGGGCAGGGCTTGGACAGGGCTGGGGCAGAGCTGAGGCCGGGGCTGGGGCCAACGGTGGGGCTGGGCTGGGTCAGGGTTGGGTCAGGGCTGGTGCTGGGGCAGGGTTGGGCTGGTGGCTGGGCTGGGGCAGGGCTGGGGTAGGGCTGGTGCTGGTGCTGGGGCTGGTGCTGGGGCTGGGGCTGGGGCTGGGTCAGGGGTGGATCAGGGCTGAGACCAGGGCACGGCTGGGGCCGGGGCTTGGGCAGGGTTGGGTCTGGGCTGAGACCAGGGCATGGCTGGGGCCGGGGCTGGGCTGGCGTGGGGCTGGGGTAGGGCTGGGGCCAGGATTGTGGCAGGGCTGGGGCTGGGGTGGGGCCTGGAGCCTGGCCTGGGGGCAGGGCTGGGGCAGGAGCTGGGGCAGGGGCTGGGGCTGGGCCCGGGTTGGGTCTGGGCTGGGGCTGGGACTGGGCTGGGGCTGAGCTGTGGCCGGGTCTGGGGCAGGGCCGGGACTGGGCCAGGGCTGGGGGTACGTCTGGAACCAGGGCTGGGGCAGGGCTGGGGGCAGGGGCTGGGGCTGAGGCTGGGGTTGGGCTGGGGGTTGGGGCTGGGACTGGGGCTGGGGCTGGGCCCAGGTTGGGTCTGGGCTGGGGCCGTGGCTTGGGCAGCCCTGGGGCTGGGGCTGGGTCTGGGACTGGGGGCTGGGCTGGGGCTGGGTCCGGGGCTGGGGCTGGGGCCGGGACTGGGGGCTGGGCTGGGGCTGGGGCTGGGCTGGGGCTGGGCTGGGGCAGGGCTGGGGCCTGGGGCTGTGGTGGGGGCTGGGGCAGGGCTACGGTTGGGCATGGGGCAGGGCTGGGGCTGGGGCTGGGGCTAGGGCTGAGCCAGGGCTGGGGCTGGGGCTGGGCTGGAGCCTGGGACCGGGGTGGGGCTAGGCTGGGGCAGGGCTGTGGCAGGGTTGGGGCCAGGGCTGTGTCCGGGGCTAGGCAGGGGCTGGGGCAGGTCTGGGGTAGGGCTGGGGCTGGGCTGGGGGCTGGGGCCGGGGCTGTGCTGGGACAGGGCTGGGGTAGGGCTGGGGCAGGGCTTGGGTAGGGCTGGGGCAGGGCTGGGGTAGGTCTGGGGCAGGGCTGGGGGCTGGGGGCTGGGTTGTGGCTGCGGCAGGTCTGGGGCCGGGGCTGGGGCGGGGCTGGGGCAGGGCTGGGGCTGGTGTGGAGGCCGGTGCAGGGCTGCGGATGGACATGGGGCTGGGCTGGGGCTGGGGCTGGGGCTGGGCTGGAGCCTGGAACCGGGTTTGAGCTGGGCTGGGGCCATGGCTGAGGCAGCCCTGGGGCTGGGGCTGGGGCGGGGCTGGGGCAGGGCTGGGGCTGGGCTGGGGCAGGGCTGGCGTAGGGCTGGGGCTGGGGCAGAACTGGGGGCAGGGCAGGGGCTGGGGCTGGGCTAGGGCAGGGCTGGGGTAGGGCTGGGGCTGGGGCTGGGGCAGGGCTGGGGCTTGGGCTGGGCTGGCGCAGGGCTGGGGCAGTGCTAGGGCCTGGGGCCTGGGTTGTGGCTGGGGCAGGTCTGGGGCCGGGGCTGGGGTGGGGCTGGGGCAGGGCTGGTGCTGGGGCAGGGTTGGGGTGGAGGCTGGGCTGGGCTGGGTCTGGGCTGGGACTCGGATGGGGCTGGCTCAGGGCTTGGGCAGGGCTGGGGCAGGGCTGGAGCTGGGGCTGGGTCAGGGTCTGGGGGCAGGGGCCGGGGCTGGGCTGGGGGCTAGGCTGGGGCCGGGATTGAAACCGGGGCTGGGGCTGTGCTGGGGCTAAGGCTGGCAGAGGACTGCGTAGGGCCGAGGCCGGGGCTGGGGCCGAGGCTGGGCTGGGGCTGCGATGGGGTTGGGGCGGGGGCAGGGCTGGGGCTGGGGCAGAGGAGAAAGGAAGGAAGGACAAAGGAAGGAAGGATGGACGAAAAGCAGGATGGAAGGAGGAAGGAAGGAAGCAAAGAAAGGAAGGAAGGAAGGAAGGAAGGAAGGAAGGAAGGAAGGAAGGAAGGAAGGAAGGAAGGAGAGAAGGAAGGAAGGAAGGAAGAAAAGAAGCAAGGAAGGAAGGAAGGAAGGAAGGAAGGATAAAGGAAGGAAGGAAGAAAAGCAGGAAGTTGGGAAGGAATGAAGGAAGGAAGGAAGCGAAGGAAGGTAAGGAAGGAAGGAAGGAAGGAAGGAAGGAAGGAAGGAAGGAAGGAAGGAAGGAAGGAAGGAGAAAGGAAGGAAGGAGAAAGGAAGGAAGGAGAAAGGAATGAAGGAAGGTAGAAAAGCAGGAAGGAAGGAAGGAAGGAAGGAAGGAAGGAAGGAAGGAAGGAAGGAAGAGAAGGAAGGGAAGGAAGGAAGGAAGGAAGGAAAAAAGGAAGGAAGGAAGGAAGGAAGGAAGGAAGGAAGGAAGGAAGGAAGGAAGGAAGGAAGGAAGGAAGGAAGGAAGGAAGGAAGGAAGGAAGGAAGGAAGGAAGGAAGGAAGGAAGGAAGGAAGGAAAAAAGGGAAGGAAGGGAAGGAAAAAAAGGAAGGAAGGGAAGGAAGGAAAGAAGGAAATAATGGAAGGAAGGGAAGGAAGGAAGAGAATTTAGGGAAGGAAGGAAGGAAGGAAGGAAGGAAGGAAGGAAGGAAGGAAGGAAGGAAGGAAGGAAGGAAGGAAGGAAGGAAGGAAGGAAGGTAGGAAGGAAGGAAGAAAAGAAGGAAGGAAGGGAGGAAGGAAGGAAGAAAAGAAGGAAGGAAGGAAGGAAGGAAGGAAGGAAGGAAGGAAGGAAGGAAGGAAGGAAGGAAGGAAGGAAGGAGGGGAGTATGGATGGAAGGAAGGAAAGAAGGAATTAAGGAAGGAAGTAAGGGAAGGAAGGGAAGGAAGGAAGGAAGGAAGGAAGGTAGGGTGGAAGGAAGGAAGGAAGGAAGGAAGGAAGGAAGGAAGGAAGGAAGGAGGGGAGGAGGGATGGAAGGATGGAAGGAAAGAAGGAATTAAGGAAGGAAGTAATGGAAGGAAGGGAAGGAAGGAAGGAAGTATGGAAGGAAGGAAGGAAGGAAGGAAGGAAGGAAGGAAGGAAGGAAGGAAGGAAGGAAGGAAGGAAGGAAGGAAGGAAGGAAGGAAGGAAGGAAGGAAGGAAGGAAGGAAGGAAAGAAGGAAGGAAGGAAGTAAGGAAGTGTCATGGGATGGTAGGGGTAAGGCCAAGAAGCCTCCTCCCTTCCCCCTTTGTAAAGTAAAAGGGAAAAAAAATTGAAGGGAAAGGAAAAAAAAACTCGCAAGCTGAATTAGCAAAGCAGTGGAGCTATATTTACAAAGCGATGTAGGGTTTGCAGGGAGATATTTACAAATTTACAATATCTACAATATATACAAAGATATACAACAGAGTAACACAGAAATGAGAGTAAACCCCCCTCGGCAGAGGGGTCCCCCACCTCCGCTCTTCCCTCTCTCCCCCCCTTTCCCCAGAATAGGTCAGAAAAAGGGAGAAAGAAGAAAGAAAGAAGTTAAAAGCAGTTTTGTGTTAATTGGAAAGGAGTCAATACAGGCCTGGTATCTTATCGGCTTCAAGGCCGAAGCCTTGGCCGAAAGCCCAGCACAGGCAGAGCTGCTGCACGAAGCAAAGACGGAAGCAAGACTGACTGAGAAGTGCTGGAAATGTCCAGTATAGTCCCAGCTCAGAAGGTGCTTCCTCCCACTTTACCAATGAAATAGTTTAGACTATTCCTTCCGTTTACCAACTTCCGTCCACAATATTCCCTTTCTTAAGGGGGCAACGTCAACCGGCCACAGTCCACCCCTTCTAAACAATTTCATTGGCTGTTCATACTGTCCATCCAATCCAAAACGATATTTACAGTTCGTGAGTAAAGTTCATAGTACATTCCGGCTATGCTTAGATGTAGATGATTCAAAAGTCCAAGAAAATCAGAAAATGAGAAAAATGGAAAACAGTTCATTTCTTCACCGACGAAGCGAAGAAAAGGGAAACAGGGATTCTCAGGGTCTCTTAGTTGACTCAGGGCTCTCAGGGATCTCAGGGTTCGTGCACCGTAGATGTCTCGTTGATTCTTCCTTTGGACGCGATGTAGCTGTACAACAGTTTGAAATTAACTTCTTTCAGCTAAAGCTAAATTTCTTTGTGGAACACACTGAATTTCACCATTCTCTTGCATTACCCAATAAGTGTGACCCGGACCTTCAGCTGAAACCACCCCTCGGACAGGTTTAGCCTCTCCTGAGGGTGAGAATACCCAAACAGTTTTACCTAACAGATTCTTTTCTCTAACAACAGGAACTCTATCACCTTCCACTTTCCGTAGCAAATCTGAATGTGCAGGTCCAGCTCGGTTCACTGAACCTCTACTATTTACCAGCCAGGTTGCTTGTGCTAAATGTTTTTCCCAGTTTTTCAAAGATCCACCTCCCATGGCTTTGAGAGTGGTCTTCAACAAACCGTTGTAGCGTTCAATCTTCCCTGAAGCTGGTGCATAGTAGGGAATGTGGAATATCCACTCAATACCGTGCTCTTTTGCCCAGCTCTTTACACGGTTGTTCTTGAAATGAGTTCCGTTGTCTGACTCAATCCTCTCTGGAGTTCCGTGTCTCCACAAGATCTGTCTCTCCAGACCGAGAATGGTGTTGTGTGCAGTTGCATGTGGAACTGGATAAGTTTCCAACCACCCAGTGTTTGCCTCTACCATAGTAAGCACGTATTGCTTACCAGAACGAGAACGTGGTAGAGTGATGTAGTCAATCTGCCAAGCTTCACCATACTTGTACTTGGACCATCTGTCACCATACCACAAGGGCTTAAGTCGTTTTGCCTGCTTAATAGCAGCACAAATGTCACAGTCATGGATGACTTGTGTGATAGCATCCATGGAGATGTCTATGGATCTGTCACGAGCCCATTGGTATGTTGCATCTCTGCCTTGATGTCCTGATGAATCGTGAGCCCACCGAGCTAAGAATATCTCACCTCGGTGTTTCCAGTCGAGATCAAGATTAGAGTCCATGTCTACTTGAGAAACTCTTGCAGCTAGATCTGCCTGATGGTTGTGTTGCTGTTCCTCAGTAGCTTTGCTCTTAGGAATGTGAGCATCGATGTGTCTCACTTTCACTGGAATTCTCTCGATTCGATCAGCAATGTCCTGCCACAGGTGGGCTGCCCAAATGGGTTTTCCTTTTCTCTGCCAACCACTCTTTTTCCAGTTTTTAGCCAACTCCATAGAGCATTGGCTACCATCCATGAGTCGGTGTAGAGATAAAGCTTTGGCCATCTCTCACGTTCAGCCACGTCGAGAGCTAGCTGGACAGCTTTTACCTCTGCGAACTGACTGGATTCTCCTTCTCCATCTTTCGCCTCTGCAACTCAGCGTGTTGGACTCCACACTGCAGACTTCCACCTTCGCTTGTTTCCAACAAGACGACAGGAACCGTCTGTGAACAAAGCATATTTCTTTTCATCATCAGAAAGGTCATTGTAAGGAGGAGCTTCCTCAGCACGAGTCACTTTCTCCTCTGGAGGTTTGGCACAGTTGATACCTTCAGGCCAACTTGAGATCACCTCCACTAGACCAGGTCTTTCAAGATTTCCCATTCGAGCTCTCTGTGTTATCAGAGCCATCCACTTAGACCAGGTTGAGTCTGTGGCATGATGTGGTGTGGATCCTTTGCCTTTGAACATCCAATTCAAAACTGGTAATCTGGGAGCTAGAAGAAGTTGTGATTCAGTTCCAATCACTTCAGAAGATGCTTTTACTCCTTCATAGGCAGCTAAAATTTCTTTCTCTGTTGGAGTATAATTAGCCTCTGAACCTCTGTAACCTCGACTCCAGAAACCAAGAGGTCGTCCACGTGTCTCACCTGGAGCTTTTTGCCACAAGCACCAGGTTGGACCATTGTCACTTGCAGCCGTGTACAAAATGTTCTTAATGTCTGGACCATCTCGGACAGGTCCCAGACCCATTGCTTGAATTACCTCTTGCTTTATCTGGTCAAAGGCTGCTTGTTGTTCAGGTCCCCAGTGGAAATGGTTTCTCTTTCGAGTCACATCATACAGAGGTTTCACAATCTGACTGTATCCAGGAATGTGCAGTCTCCAAAATCCCAGTATCCCCAAGAAACGTAGGGTCTCTTGCTTGTTTGTGGGACTTGCCATGGTAGAGACTCTATTTACCACATCCACTGGAATGTGTCGACGTCCATCCTGCCACCGCACTCCCAGAAATTGAATCTCTGTGGTAGGTCCTTTCACTTTGTCTCGCTTGATGGCAAAACTTGCATTCAGAAGAATGTCAATGATTTTGTTACCTTTCTCAAAGACTTCCTCAGCAGTTTTACCCCAGACGATGATATCATCGATGAACTGGATGTGTTCTGGAGCACCGCCTTTCTCCAGAGCATCGTGGATCACTGCATGACAGATGCTTGAGCTGTGGATCCAGCCCATTGGCAGCCTGTTGAAAGTGTACTGGATTCCTCTCCAGGTGAAAGCAAACTGAGGCCTGCATTCCTCTGCTATGGGAATAGAGAAAAATGCATTAGCAATGTCTATGGTAGCATACCATTTGGCCTCTTTGGATTCCAGCTCATACTGTAGCTCCATCATGTCTGGTACTGCTGCACTCATAGGTGGTGTCACTTCATTTAGGGCTCGGTAGTCTACTGTCAGACGCCAGTCTCCATTCTGCTTCCGCACAGGCCACACTGGACTGTTGAAAGGTGAATGAGTTTTGCTGATGACTTTCTGACCCTCCAACTGACGAATCAGATTCTGAACGGGCAACAAAGAGTCACGGTTGGTTCTGTACTGTCTGTGATGCACAGTCTGAGAAGCAACCGGCAATTTAATGTCCTGTATCTTATGTTGTCCCACAACTGCAGATTCATCAGAAAGTTCAGGTCTGGCAGACAGCTTCAATTTTTGTCCATCAATTTCTATAGAAGCTACTCCAAAAGCCCATTTGTAACCTCTAGGGTCTTTGAAACGCCCTTCTCTCAGAAAATCAATTCCCAAAATACAAGGTGCATCAGGTCCGGTCACAACTGTGTTTCCTCCATTGTTTACCAGTTAAACTTATATTAACCTCGACCTTACTTAACTCTTAAGATCCACCAGTGACTCCCAGAATAGTTATAGACTCTGATCCCTGATAATTTGATGGTATTATGGTGCACTGAGCTCCTGTGTCAACCAAGGCCCTGTACTTCCGAAATTGTGAAGTGCCAGGCCACTGGATGTACACATCCCAATAGATTCTATTATCTCTGTTATCCCTCTCCTCCCCCTGGCGGGAGGCAGGGCACCCCTAGTTATGGGGAACAGGCGCACATGTGCATTGCACATATTGTGCAGGGTTATAACTTTGCATGTTATAACTGGAGCCACTGTTGGAGCCACAAGAGTCGTTCTGGGGAACTGTGGAAGTAACAGCTACCCTTCTGGTATTGCTACCTTGGGTTCTGCCACTTTGCAATTCCCTCAGTCTCCTGAAAAGTTTAGAAGTTGGTTGGCCATCCCAGCGGTTCATGTTCTCACCAAACTGATCACGCAGAGTTATCCAAATAGTTCTACGTGATTGCCTTGGTGGTCTGTTTTGGAATGACCTGTTTTGGAATGTCCTATTTTGGAATGACCTCCTTGGAGGACGTGTATTCCTCACAGATGAGACTTGTACCCACCTGGAGGAAGAATTGAAATTATCCCTTTGTGCCAATTGGGATATGGAGTTTCTAAATTCATCTTTTAACTCTCTCATGCAATTCTCAATTTTTCCAGACATCGTTTTAATGGCCGAAACCAAAGAACCACGTGTCATGCTATCCTCCAATTGTCTCATTTGATCACTGAATTGGCCAACCGTGGGAGAAGCTCCACCATAACTTCTTGACACAATTCTGCTTGCCAGAATGTTTGCATAATTGGAAGGAGCAAGTTTGATGATCTTTTTAGCAAGACCAATACCCACAGGAATGTCATCAGGATTCAGAGTTTCATGTTCACCATAGAGGAGCTCTCTAACAGCAAATTCTCTCAAGCGCTTAATTCCCTCATCTATGGTAGTCCAGGGTTTAGGATTCCATGGAAGATCATCTCGGGAAGGGTATCTCAGGGCAACCGCTATTAAGAGGCGTATCCACAGATTAACCTTACCGAGAGCTTCGCCTAGATGTCTATCTATTCCATTGTCCCTTGAGAGAGTTCCTAACTGAGCTGCTGACTTGTCTCCAACTGTTAGAGCTGGAGCACCTGTATCATAACACCTACTAAGCCAAGCTAGAACTGGCTCCTTATCTGCCCTGGTGAAATCTTTACGGACATTTCTCAATTCCTCCCGTGGTGACGAACAGTCTGTAATATCATCTTGATCTTCATCTCCCTGAATTCTTTGCCCGTAAAATCCTGCTGTCATTCTCCTAAGGATCTCTTTAAGCTGAGAACCACCTTTGCCAGCTGCTTTCCTAGCTTCATCTCTATCCTGCTTTGATCTCACTAGGTTAGCTAGATCTTTAAAACAAACCTTCTCTTCCTCCTGAGCAGGATCTTTTAGAGTAGAGGGCCCCTCACCAGGATCAGTCTCCTCCTCTTCTTCTCCATCTTTGCCCTTTCCAGCTCTAGTCTTTAAAGGAGCCACCTTAACTGGAGCTGTGTTTGAATTTACAGCCACCTTAATGGAAGCTGACAGGTCCTGAGATAAATCAGCTGCTGGGGCAGTGACTTCCGGTCCCACTGAGGGAGTGGGTGGAAGTGACATTGCTCCATTAATGGCCAACGGAGAAGAAGAAGGAGGAGAAGGAGTGGGAGAAGGAGTAGGTGCCATGTTGATACCAGCCGATGCCCTTGGCAGAAAGCCCAGCACAGAAAGCTGCTGCACGGAGAAGAGGCGGAAGCAAGACTGAAAATAAAATGCCGGACTGCCCAAGATATCTTTCCTACACTCCCAGTTCAGAGGGTGCTTCCTCCCACTTTACCAATGAAATAGTTTAGACTATTCCTTCCGTTTACCAACTTCCGTCCACCATATTCCCTTTCTTAAGGGGGCAACGTCAACCGGCCACAGAAGAACTTTCTCCTCACCTCAAGTCTAAACTTCCCCTGGTGCAGCTTGAGACTGTGTCCTCTTGTTCTGGTGCTGGTTGCCTGGGAGAAGAGACCAACCCCCTCCTGGCTACAACCTCCCTTCAGGTAGCTGTAGACAGCAATAAGGTCTCCCCTGAGCATCCTCTTCTCTAGGCTAAACAATCCCAGCTCTAGAATGTTAGTTCTTGTCTCCAAGGCCAGCCAGAAGGATATTTATCTCCCTGAGTGAAGCAGAAACAGCTAAGCCAGCAGAGAAGAAAAGGAATGGGAATGGAAGTGAAATGTGCAAGACTGTTACGGTATAGCTGCCTCTATCTGCCCAATGAATTTGTTTAGAGTCATCTTTTGTTTCCATTTTTACTCCCAACAGTCATTTATTGATGATTTTCTACTTTTCTGCTCAAAATCTGCAGCTGAATTTTAAAGGCATAGCCTAAAACTGCCACAGTTGTCCACAGAGTGTCAGACCTGAAGGACAGATGTTCCTGCAAGTGCAGATGTCCTGCTGAGACAGCCTGGGTCGGTGTCACTTGGGGAATTATCATCTCTGCTCTGAACTGAAATGGAGTAAAATATTTTATCTTTGACATAAAAAATTGAGCTTTGTGAGGTGCACTTTGAAATCCTGAAGAAGATTGCAGAGACACAAACATCTCCTTAGGGCACTTGGGACTCATTGCAGGAACCTCAGGTACCAAGAGAAGACAGAAGAGACATCTTCAGAAGTCAGAAGGAAAACACAAAGTACCTTGAAGCATTGCTTGGCCCCACTGAGGGGCATTACCAACAAAGCCTCCCAAGGGCTCCTTAGAGCAGCTCAGTGGAGGCCATGATTGCAGTAGACAAAGGCAGAGTGCAGGAGAGCAAACTCTGGGTTTGGTTTATGGAGCAGGAAGGCCAAACCCTGACCACAGTGCCTGGGCAGGCAGATCCTGTCCCTCATGTATGGGTCAAGGCTCCTCAGGTGCGGTGGGGTGTAGGATTTGTGATGTTGAGAGAAGGACAAGGGGATGGCAGTCCCCAGCCTTCCTGGGGGTGTTTAAGGAGACACTGATGTCCCCCTGGTGCCTTAGGAAGTCTCCTCAGAGCCCTTGGTGGTGGATGATTGCCACAGTGAGGAAGGCAAAAACTTGGGTTCTCTTGATGACTTCCAGCCTTGCCAGTGCCCATTGCCATCCCCACCACAGATTGTCCTACACTGTCCCCCACACTGGGTTTAGTTTCTGCAGCAGAAAGGCCAAGCCCTGACCACAGAGCCTGGGCATTCAGATGCAGAGAGGCTCAAGTTAAAGTTTCACCTTCCTGACCTTGGTGGGAGAGGCAAATGCCACAGACAGGAGGAGAAAGACCTTAGTCCTGTTGAGCTGTCAGCCTTGCAGGTGGTGCTACACTGCCCCATGCCTGCAGCTCTTTCCCTTCATGCTCTTGACACCCATCTTGCTTTCCTAGCAGCTCTCACCATGACATTTCTGTACCCTCCCTGCTCTGTCTCTACTCTCCATGGCCATTTCTTGAAACACAGAGCCAGGGCCTCTTGGACCATGAGGATCCCCTCTGAGTGACTTTTCTTCATCCTCACCTCCTGTGTGCTCTCAGGAGCAAGAGAGGATCTGCCTGGCCTCAAACCACGACACCTCCACTCTGAACCCTAAAATTTGCACTCTATGGAACTTTTTTTCCCTTCCCACAACCACCAGAAGCTGCATCATCCCTAGATTTCAAGCAGGTGCACACTGTATCTGTAGTGCCCTGAGCTTGGACTTCAACCAGCCCCAGCTCCTTCAGTTGCTCTTCATCAGATTTACTCTCCAGGCCCTTCCCCATCTCCTTGCCCTCCTCTGCTCTGGCTCCAGCACCTCCACATCCATCTCGGATGGAGGTGCCCAAAAGTGGACACAGCACTCGAGGGGTGTCCTCCCCAGAGCTGAGTCCCAGGGGACAGTCACCTCCCTGCTCCTGCAGGACACAGCATTGCTGATCCCAGCCAGGATGCCTTTGGCTTTCTTGGCCACCTGGGCACTGCTGGCTCCTATTCAGCTGCTTGTCCATCAGAACCCCCAGGTTCCTTTTTGCCAGTCAGCACACCTGCCACACTGCCCCAAGCCTGGAGCATTGCTTGGAGTTGTTGTGACCCAAGTGCAGGACCTGGCACTTGGCCTTGTTGAAGCTCCTCCTGGGAATGTTGGCCATGGATCCAATCTATCCAAGTCCCTCTGGAGAGCCTCCTTACCCTCATGCAGATCAACTCTGCCACCTACCTGTCATCTGCTGACTCACTGCTGACACACTTCATGTCTTCATCAAGGTCATCATTAAAGATGTTAAACAGATGGGTGCCTTATAACCTGGCCTCCCAACTCCCAGTCCCCACAAATTGGGACCTGATTATTATTCATTTGAAGGATCGTTTTCTTTACAATTTGCTCACACCCAGAGGGTTCCACAAAGTCTGCATCTACTGAGTCATCGATTAAGGCAGACTCCACCCACTGATATCAATGGGTAGCCTCAAGGCATGCCAGAATTCTCTGGCACTCTCTTCCCACTTAGATAGACTCATTGTGACTTTCTCATCTGTAAGTCTATGGATGATATTTTGATTGCAACAAAAAGTTACATCCTAAGACAGTGCTCTCTGAGTTTCAGCCCCTGTCAGCAAGCAGGGACTTGAAAGTCACACCGCCTTAGACCTAGCAACTCCTCAATTAAGTGGCAATTCACTGGCAAATGCCTCAGAAGCCGCACCCTGGCAGCCAGCAGACTCTTTACAAGGTGTCACCACTAACCATCTCGTTGGGGCGAGACCTTTGCCAGATCATATCAGCAATTGCAGCTTCCTGATAAGGCTTTGCAATTAAGTCAGGATATAGTGATCGAAGAGTGGTCCAGAATCCAGGACAATAACTCTGATCCTGTGCTTTTCACTATTCAGCAGGGTCTAACAGGGCCACTTGGTTGCTTTGTCAGTACCTTGCATACCACATTCAAGATCTGACTCACGATATGAAGGAAAAAATGCTGGATATTCTGGCATTTGACAATGCTAACGAAGAAACTAAACAGGTTCTCAGCATCTTATCAACAGGTGTCACTGTCTCGTGACAGCAGAATGAATGAAACACCAACAAATGGCAATGTATCTAGCCACGGCCATAGAAGCAGTCGTGAAACCACCAGTACGACCACCGCACAAGGGAAACAACCTGGATGGTAAACATCGTACTTCTGGGAAACCCAGGTACCTTAAATCAAATTGCCTGACTGCTGGACAGATTCGAAAGTGCTGTGCTTACTGTCACAGACCTAATCATGTTACTCAAGATTATCATTGGTAGGGAAACTGCTCCTGCAGCGCAAGTACACCCTGTGCGATGACACCAAACCAGGGTGCTTGGACTGCCCCCCTCGCAGCCACCTCTGGCAGCGTGGAGCAGACCTGGCAACAGCAGTGGATGTCACTCTTGAGTCCACAAAATGTTGTTGTCGAGTCCAATCAGCACAGTCCTCTGGGTCACAGACCCTGTGCTCTGTTAATTGGCAGATTGTCTACCTCTAGACAGGGCATCTTTATAATTCCTCGTTCAATAGATTATGATTATGACTGGGCTATGAAAATTATGCACTATAACATTACCCTTCCTGTTAGCACTCCTGTTGGGACAAAAATTGCTCAGCTAATACCATTTGAGTCCCGAGCACCTAGGGCTTCATACAGGATTCAAGGACAAGAAGGCTGTGGTTCCACCGGTATGCCCTAATATCTTATTGGCCCTAGAAATCCAAAAGGGAAAACCAGAAGAAATTGTAACTATCAGACACTCTTGTGGACAAACTGTACAACTTTCAATGATTGTGGATACTGGAGAAAATGTCACTATTATACCTTGCTATAAGTGGAATGGTCACTAGCCATTGCTGATGGCAAATTCTGGAGTCATGGGTTTAAAAGGTATGCAAACAACCTGGGTTAGCAAAGAGCCAGTGCAGTTAGCTTTTAAAGATGGCAAATCAATCGCTGTAAGACTGTACTTGTTAACCCTTCCAGTTGCTCTGTTGGGCAAAGATGCCAGAGATGCCTTAAGTTAGCTAGGAGGAACACTCGTTCCTGTTCCTTTTCTGTAGTGGCTACTGGTCAGCAACCAACCCTTAAATTAAAATGGAAAACAGATAATCCAGTATGGGTGGAACAGTGGTTACTCAGACAAGACAGGCTGCAAGTTGTTAAGACCCTAGTGCAGAAACAATTGCAGTTAGTGCATACCTTGCTAGCCACATCCCCTTCCCCACCTCCCACCCCCTTCCCTTTCCTGGTAAGACTCTAGTCTACCAAAGCTCTGTTCTGATTTAAAGCAACAGTGCTAATTTCATCATTTCTGATTGTAATGTCTTTCAGAGATTTATTAGGAGTTTTGTTAACATCTCTCTATTTCCTTCTTAGACATTGACTAGATAAAATAAAAAATACAAAAAATAAAAAAATACAAAACAATAGTAAAAAAAACACACACCAAAAATTAAGAATATATATATAACAAAACAAAAAATCACAGTATCACCAAATTACATCTTAGATACAAAAAATACAATAAAAAATGACAAAATAAAAAATTTTAGATAAAAAAAGTACAAAATAACAAAATAATAACAAATTATAGTAATAATAAAAGAAGTTAAAAAAAACAAAAGAAAAAAGAAAATAAAAACAACTCAACAAAGTAATAATAAAAACCAACAACAATTAAAAAAACTAAAAACATAAGGATCAGTAACAAAAAATTATTAGCAAAACCCATAAGGATTATTAGCAAAAAATAAAGGGTTATTAAGATAGGGACTACTAGATTAAAACAAAAGGATATATAAAAAAAAAATGTGAAAAATAAGAAAAAAAAAATACAAATATTAAAAAATAAAAAAGCAAAAAATTAAAAATAAAATAAAATCAATTAAAATTAATGAAAAAATAACAATTTTTAAATTTAAAAATTAGATGAAAAATATTTATTAAAAAATCAAAATAATTAAAATATTTTAAAATAATAAGCATTAAAAATAAAAATAATCAAAATAATTTTAAAAATAAAAAATAATTTAAAATTACGTTAAAAATAAAATGAAAATTAAAATATAAAGAAAATAAAAATTTTAAAATAAAAAATTAATTACCATTTAAAAAATTTTAAAATTAAGATCAAAAAATAAAAAAAAAATTTAAAAAGTTGGGTTAAAAATAAAATTAAAATTAAAAGAAAAAAAACATCACATGATGGTGCTGATGTTTGTGTTTTCCCAGGTCCTGGAGCAGCGTCAGGACAGAGGGGACCTGATGGATGGGCATGCACTGGGAGGGGCCCAGCGGTCCTCCAGATTCACTCCTCAGGGCCTTGGTGTCCATAGCTGTGTTATCTTTAATAAATGAAGATGCTTCCTTCCTTTCTGCCTGCCTCCAGGCTCTCAAGGGCAAGGGACTGGGCTCAGTATGCCCTAGAATCATTAAGGTTAGAAGAGACCTCTAAGGTCATTGAGCCCAGCCATCAACCCAACACCGCCATGGCCACTAAACCATGGCCCACAGTGCCATGGCAAACGTCTGTGGAGCACTGCTGGGCATGATAAAGTATTAAAAATTAACATTAAAGAAATAAAAAAAAATAAAGAATTAATTGAAATAAAAAATTAAAATAAAAATAATAAAATTCTGAAAATAGTTAAAAAATATATCCAGAAAAAAATAACAATAACAAAAAAATAGTATATTTTATAGGTAAGGGTTTTAGTGATACCAGCAAGAGATAACTACCCCATGTCAACTGCAATCATCGCAATAAACAACAGCAGAAGAATCAAGAATATGACGTCGAACATCGATCACAGTAACTGTTATGATAATCTGAGATCAAAAGCATCAATCAGAAGAATTTACTAAAAAAACCTCAGCTGAATTGGGGCTGACTGTTATGATTGTTTGACTGTTGTGTGATTAGAGAAAATGTTCATACGGACTTCTGTCACCTCACCAGCTTGCCATCATTTTAAACAGTTAAAGGGAAAGTCAAAATTAATTATAACACAACATGCATTCTCATTTTAGGTTAAAAAGAACAACAACAATAACAAAAAATAAGGAGGGGGGATTTAGGTATGTGTGGTAGTGAGAAAAGTTCAGTTCTCCCCCCCCCCCCCCCCAAAACCACAGCTAACTCAGTCAGAGAAGCAAAATGGAAAAGAGCTGTATTTCACAAGCAGAATGAACTGCAATGAATATATACACAACATGCAGTATTTACAGTGTATACAAAAATATACAGGAAAGAAAGTAACAGAGAAAAACTGCCCCCCCACCAATAGAGGAGTGTCCCCCCCAAAAAAACCTTTTCCCCCTTCCTCACTTTTTTCCCAAAAAGGGTTAGAGAGAAAAGTAATTATTAAGGGAAATTCTGTTAGTTCAAAGCATATGCTAAGGGAAGAATTCTTTTCTTCTCTCATTAATCCAAGGTCGGCACCAAGCACAGAAGAAAGAAAAACAGCTGTCCAGACCAAGACTGAAACAGACTCAGGCTGACTGCACAGAGCAAAACCTTAAAGTTACATTCCTACTGATCTACCAATGAGATTAGGTTAGAATTATCTTTGTTTTCCTTTTTACACCAAAACATTCAGCCAGAGTGCTCAGTAGCTGTCTCTTCTGAAAGGCATAGCCTAAAACTGACACAGGGAGGCAGAGGGCAAAGGCTTTGTGGCATCCCTGCTGAGAGGGGATCCTCAGCACTGCCCTGAAGACCTGCACATAGGACACCACCATGAACACAAAACAGACAAAACTGAGCAGACACGAACTTGCTTATGGCCCAGGGCAAAGCTCCTGGGAGCAAGCACCTTGTTACTGTTGCCACTGCCATGCCATCTGGCACTGCAGAAGAGCCTGGCTCCAAAACCTCTCCAGGTAGGTGCTGTCTGCCTTTAGACTGTCATGTGCCTGCCCTTCATCAGGCCAGAGTGGTCCAGCTGCCTCCAGCTTGCCACACAGGTCCTGTACTGTGGGGCCCTAAGCTCTTCATGAGAGAATGAGGTCTGTGGTGACAGGTTGGACTTAATGATCCTCGAGGTCTCTTCCAACCTTAGTGATACTGTGATACTGTGAATCTCTCTGCACTTCTCCAGGTTCTCCACCCTCTTTTAGAAATGGGAACCTCACCATCTGATGTGGCTTCCATCAAGACTCCCATGCCCCCTTCCTCGGATCAGTGCCCAGCTGCTCACATCACAGCCTGTTCAGAGGCATGAGGTTGTTCTGCCCCCGTGCAGACCTTGCCTGCCTTGGCCTTGTGAAACTTCAGGAGGTCTTTGATGGCCAAATCCACTCACGTGTCCAGGTCCCTGTGGACTGGAATCCCAGCATGACAGCATTTAAGGTTAGAGGGCCAGTGCCTCAAACAAGTTAACAGTGTGGGGAATTGCAGGACACTACAGGTATGGAATGAAAACTGTTCCATGGAGTTGCCACCCAAGGGGGTAAATACCACAGGAACCTCAGCAATACCATCAGAAGGTACAACCCCAGAAGTGCAAGGCCAGGAGGGTCAGAGGTTCTTTGTGGAGTGCTTTACAACAGTAACCAGAGAAGATCTTGAGTGAAGTGAAGGATGTGGTCAGTGCTGGCTGGGATACCCTGTGAGAAAGCTCTGCACTTGCTGGGAATGAGTGCTGTGAACAGGGAGGGTCCAAGAGCTTTCCCTAATTGGAAGCTATGAAGTGCAAGGGAGGACAGCAGCAGTCAGGCTGGAAGGGACTTCAGGAAGTGTCTCAACCAACCTCCAGCTCTAAGCAGAATCACAGCAGATTCCTCAGGGCTTGAGCCAAACATGTAGTGGTCACTGCCTGGGGCAGAGCTCCTGCACACTCTCAGGAAAACAGCTTCCAGGGGCTGATTATCCTCATGTTGGAAAACTTTGTCTCTCTGTGTAGCCTGAACCTCATCAGTTTCAGACCATTGTCTATTGTCCAAGTGTCCTGAACAATGGACAAGAGCCTGACACATTCTTCCAAGGATCAGAGCCCAGCAACCTCTAGTGGGAGTCTACCTCTTTACCTCTGCACACAGGAAGTGCCCTGCAGCTTCAGAGAAAGCTTTCCAGAAGGTGCTCAGAGAAACAAAACTTGAAGGGTCCTTGATTGTTTTGAAACCACAGGGAACAGTGTTCCTCATGTCTACAGTTTCTGGGTCACTGCAGACAGTCCAGTGCTGAATCAGAAATGGACTGGAGAAAAACATTGGACTCTGAGTAGGTGCAGTCTGTAATGGGAGGGGGTTGGGGTGTGAAGGCATGAGGAGACCTCCTGTTCTGATGGCAGTGCTGCTCTGGATCACAGCTCTATCCCACAAGCAGCCCTGGCCTGACCCTGCCTGCAGACCCAGCACTGCCACACAGCAGTACAGTGCCCAAGCTGCCAGAGCACTCAGGCCTTGCCCTCCTGTCGTAGTTTGGGCTGGCTGCCCTCTGCTACAGGGATGTTTCCTGTGTCCAGCAGTCCAGCCCAGTGGGTGGGCACAGGAAATTAGGTTATTTCCTACCATGATCCCTTGCACCACTATAAGTCTCACGGCGGGGTCTGGCACTTCCTCTTTCCTTCCTCCTCGCCACCCGGTAACTGGGGAAGAGATCTCCCGGCCATGGGCCTGGTTAGGCCCAAGGCCACGGGGGGATGGGCAGTCTCAGATCTGGCCAGCTGAGACTAGCCTAGCAGTGGGGGGGGGAAGGAGGAGCCCTAGGGGTTTGGGTGCACCCTCAGGTGGGAATGGGATCTCTCTGGGTCTGTTTTGGGTCTCTCTCTTGTCACTGTGTTTCTAGTTCTCTGCACGCACTCACCATTCTATTTAAACTTTTCATCGCTTTTGCAATCCGTTTGTCTGAGTCGTTATTTCTGCGCATGGTGGGGAGGGGGTCTGCCCCAACCCATTACACCCACCACAGAGGCTCAGCAGGAGAGGCTGGAAGGGAATAAAGAGCAGGTGAGGACAGCCCAAGCTCTGGCACTGGCACTGCTGCTGTGCTGGGACTCTGCCCCTCCACCTCTGCACACAGGCACTGCCCTGCAGCTCCACAGAAGCCTTGGAGGAAGGAAACAAGAGAAACAACTCCCTGCAGTGTCCTTTCTTGTGTTGACCACACAGGGAGCACAGCTCCTCATGTCTGCAGCCTCTGGGTCACACCAGACAGGACAACACTGAACCAGAAATGGTCTGAAGAAAGACATTTGTGTGGGAACAACATTCTCACAAGGGGAACAGCCCCAGCAGCAGCCATAACTCGAGAAACCAGGCTGGGCCTGCACTGAGTGACATCAGAACTGCTCTGCAGGAGAAGACAAAGAGTTTATTGCTTCTGAAGGCATCCAGGGATCAGTTGGCTCAGGGCAGCCTTGAGCTCCTGGTTCCTCAGGCTGTAGATGAGAGGGTTGACTGCTGGAGGCACCACTGAGTACAGAACTGACACCACCAGGTCCAGGGATGGGGAGGAGATGGAGGAGGGCTTCAGGTTTGCAAAGAAGCCAGTGCTGAGAAAGAGGGAGACCACAGCCAGGTGAGGGAGGCAGGTGGCAAAGGCTTTGTGGCGTCCCTGCTAAGAGGGGATCCTCAGCACTGCCCTGAAGATCTGCACATAGGACACCACAATGAACACAAAACAGACAAAGAATAAACAGGCACTGAAGACAATAAGCCAAAGTTCTCTGAGGTAGGATGTGGAGCAGGAGAGCTTGAGGATTTGGGGGATTTCACAGAAGAACTGTTCCAGAGCATTTCCCTGGCAGAGAGGCAGGGAAAATGTATTGGCTGTGTGCAGCAGAGAATACAGAATTCCACAGGCCCAGACAGCTGCTGCCAGGTGGAGACAAACTCTGCTGCCCAGGAGGGTCTCATAGTGCAGGGGTCTGCAGATGGCAACATAGCGATCATAGGACATGGTGGTGAGGAGAGAAAATTCTGTTGAAATGAAAAAGGCAAACAGAAAGACCTGAAGAACACATCCTGCATAGGAGATGTCCCTGGACTCCCTCAGGGTGTTGGCCATGAACTTGGGAACAGTGGTGGTGATGGCACCCAGGTCAAGGAGAGAGAGGTTGAGGAGGAAGAAGTACATGGGGGTGTGGAGGTGGTGGTCCCAGGCTATGGTGGTAAAGATGAGGCCATTGCCCAGCAGGGCAGCCAGGTAGATGGCCAGGAAGAGGCAGAAGTGCAGGAGCTGCAGCTGCCTTGTGCCTGGGAATGGCAGGAGGAGGAAGTGGGTGATGGAGCTGCTGTTGGCCATCTGCTGCCTCTGGCCATGGAGACCTGTCCAAGGAGAGAAAGGCAGTGACAAGTTAGGGCACACTTCTCTTAGCCTCATTGTAAGCCCTGTCCCTGAGCTGCTTGAGGAATGGATCAGCTCAATCCCATCACTACCAACCCATGGCAGAGTTCATCACAGCTTCAAATGCAGCAGGGACCCAGAATTGCCAGCAAGATTTCTCTGGTGTCAGAACAAAAAGTGGTCAAGAGCCCAATCCCAGAGAACAAGAGTCCCATTGTGGTGGGTTGATATTTCCCCCTAGCATTATCTTTGCCAGAGCAGCTCAGTTAGAAGCAAATGAAGCTGTATTGACAAGCAAGAGCTACACTCTACAATGGTATGCAATGAACAGGTACAAAACATCCAGGAGTGACAATATTAGACAGCTATTTACAATTATTAATCAACACAAAAAAACCCTGGCCAGAGACTAGGGAAGCTGTTCCTCTGACCCTAACCCCTAGCCCCCTGCTCCAAGACAGAAAGGAGGAGTGGAGAGAGAAAAAAAGCAGAGGGTTAGACTTAGCCAAGGGCAGCCAAAGCAGGTGATGTCTCCAGAGTGAAGCAGAACAGCTGAGATGAGAAGAGAAGAGAGAGAATTGTTATGGTACAGCTCCTCTGATTCCAGATATTTATCCAATGAATTTGTTTAGAATAATCTTTTCTTTTCTTTTTCACACCCAAGAGTGATCTATTTATTTTGTTTCTACTTTTCTGCTCAAAATCTGTAACTAAATGTGACTGTTTGACTTCTGGAGGAGGGTTCCCCCCTTGTACCCCCTTCTCTCCCCTTTTTCCCCAAAGAGGGTTAGAAAGAGAGAAAAAGTTATTAATTAAAGCAAAGTATTAATAGGCCTTAGTTGCTTATCTGTCCACAATCAGTCTGGCAGGGAGCCCAGAAGCGGACGAGCTGGAAAGGGAAAAGGAAAGGAGCTAACTGAGGAAAGTCCCAGCTGCACCTAAGCTTAAAACTGCATTCTACCAATCCACCAATGAAGTTAGTTTAGAATATCTGATTGTTTTCGTTAATATTCCAAAACATTCAGCCATAGTGTCCCAGCACTGACTCTTTCTTAAAGGCACAGCCTCAAACGGTCACACTAAATTTTAAAGGCATTGCCTAAAACCACCACAGCCATGGAGAGTTGGAGAAACAGGGAGCAGGCCTGCAGTGCTACAGAGATAGTGAAGGGAAGAGAGAAAGGCAGAGGGGCTGGGGGTGAAGCCTTCTCCTTACCCAGCTCTGCTCACTGCTGCTCACAGGATGGAAGGGAAGGGCTTTGGTCCTCCTTCTGTGTGCACACTCCAGGAGCCTTCAGCTGAGCGTCAGCTGCCGAGATGGAGATGCCTCCAGGAGCTACAGCTGCAGTGTCCTGCACCCACAGCCTCACTGTGTCACTGACTGCAGTGACTTCTCCTCCAGTGAGTTCTTAGTCACCCTCTCAGTCCTGGCCACCTTGAAGCTCTCTCTGCCTTCCTCATGTCCCTGAGATCCTCTGGCAGTGTCCTCAGCCCTGCTGTGCTGTGCAGAGGACCTGCTCCTGGCCAGAGCTGTCTCTTGAAGTGCTTCCTGCTTGCCAGCAGATCCCTCCAGCCCAGGAGCCTGGCCTAGCTCAGCACAAACGGACCAGCCCAAGGCATTTAAAGGAGCCCTCTGGTTGCTTTGGTGATGAGTCCATGAGCCTCAGAGACGGAGAAGCTGATGAAACCTCTGCAGAAGTCAAAGTCAGATTCAAACTCTGAAGTTTCTTCTACTCTTAATGGGTCCCAGTGAAGCATACTGGGAAAATGTCCCCAGGGTCTGGTTAGAGCAGGAGACAGTGGGTGCAAGGGAAGCATTACTGGAGGCACTGAAGCATCTCCAGGTTCTGATGAGAGCAGAGAACTGAGGCAGTGCTGACAGGTCAGGTCAAGCAGCTCAAGGTAGCTCTGCTGCTGAGGAAACCTGGAGGGGTTTCATTGATCCAAAGGGCCAAGCCCTGAGCCCCAGCCCCTGACAAGGCAGATCCTGTCCCTCACCTGTGGCTCTGGGCTCTGCTGGGGGCAGTGGGGAGTGAGAATGAGCAGTGACCAGGGTAGGACCTTGTCAGGTTTTGCTGTGGGTTTTTGCTGAAAAGGAATGAAATGTTCCTTTAAAAGTACTTTTTATCAGATGCTTTGTACAGCAAAAATCTCTCCAATTAGCTGCAGAAACCTTGGCAATAATTAGAGGTTCAGCAGTATTTAATGAGCCCCATGGAGTATTTAGGGCTGATTACATCATCCTCAGGTACTGCCAGGAGACTCTGCCAAGGTACTGCCAAGAAGCCTCTCAAGAAGTCCAAGTCAGAAGAAAACTCCAAAGTACCTTGAAGCACTGATTGGCCTCACTGAGGTTTGTTACTGACAAAGGCTCCCCAGGGACTTGTTAGAGCAGCTTGTTAGAGGCCAGGATTGCAGGGAGACAAAGACAAAGTACAGGGCAGAAAAACTTGCCTTTGGTCTGTGAAGCAGAAAGGCCAAGCCCTGACCACTGCCCTTGCAATAGAAGAACCTCAAAGCCTCAAAGAAAAATTTCTCCTCACAGGCCTTGGTGGCAGAGGCAAGTGCCAGAGCCAAAGGCACAAAAACCATGGTCCTGTTGGGACTCTCAGCCTTGGCCATTCCTACTGCAGCCTTTCCTCCACTGTCCCATGCCCTGCAGCTCTTCCCCTTCAGTCTGATGACATCAATCTTGCTTCCCCAGCCAGCTCTCCCCCTGCCATTTCCACCCCTTCCTTGAGTTGTCTGTGCTCTCCCTGCCATTTCCTGACACCTCTGGATGGCCTCATGCATAGCAGCTCTGCCCTTTGAGGGACATGTCTTTGGCCTCATCTCCACTCTGAACCTTCCAAGCTGCACTGTGTGGAGGTTTTGTTCTCTCTCCACTCCCCAGAAGAGCTCCATCCTCTCTGAATTCACCTTTCAGCCATGTGCACACTGCTCTGGCAGTGCCCTGAGCCTCCATTCAGCAGGCTGAAGCAGCTCAGGTCCTTCAGCCTCTCCACAGAGATGTCAATCCCCATCCTGGCAGATCTCCTGTTCAGCCTCCCTAGTTCCTTGCTTCTCCTTCAGACTGCAGAAACCCACACCCAGGCACCGAGAATCCAGATATGTCTGCAGCATTGCTGAGTCCAGGAGGAGGACAACTTGGTGCCATGGTCTAGTCATGAGGTCTGTGGTGACAGGTTGGACTCCATGACCTTTGAGGTCTCTTCCAATCTTGGTGATACTATGATACTGTGTGATACTGTGAACTTCTGTGTCTGATTTGCCACACTCCACCTGCCACAGCCTAACTGCAGTTGGCCACCTTCCCTGTGTGCAGGTTTTGCTCCATCCCAGGGCATTTGGAATAGGGAAATGAACCTCAGGAAAGTCTTGCTCAGTATTGCTCTATGAAATGCAGACAGGCCTTAGGCCTGGTCCTTGAAATGGGAGCTTAGGAGAAGACAGAGGCTTAGGGCCTGCTCTTGAAGATGACCTTTGCCCCAGCTCTTCCCAGAGAGGTCCTTGCTGTCCCCTGTTCTGCTTCCTGAAGCAGAGCAGCACTCACACATGCCCTTCACTACAACAGCCATGCAAACAAAGCAGAACAAGCTCAGGGTTATTGCTCCAACCAGCTGCTTGAGACTGAAGCCCAAGGCAGGAATCCACAACCATAGCCAGACCCAGAGCTCTGAGAAGCCCCAGGTAGTGTCTTCCTTCCACACTTCATGCAGAATCTGCTTGGTTCCCATATCTCACTGATCATGGAATGGGCTGGGCAGGAAGGGACCTCCAAAGGTTTTCTTGTCCAACCTTCCCAGGGACATCCTCAACTGGATCAGGTTACCCAGAGCCCTGTCAAGCCTCACCTTCAATATCTCCAGGGATGGGATACCTACCACCTCCCTGGGCAACCTGTTCCAGTGTTCCACTACCCTCATGGTGTAGAACTTGTGCTGGCTCCTACTTCCTGCACAATCCTGCTTTGTTCCCATCCCTCACCCATGTCTATGGATGTCCTTCCTCTCTGATCCATGGAAACACAACAGCTTTTGTTCAATGTTGTGCCCACTCCTCCTTCTGAGGCAAAGACCATGCCTGGAGCCATTCCCTCCTGAGCAGCTCTTTCTGCAACCTGTTTCACTCCACCCTGGGAAGCTGATCCTGCACCTGCAGTTCTATTCCAGAGAACTGGAAGAGCAGAGATCTTCACCATGACCTTTTCTGCTTCACTTTCTCCTAAGCAAGGCAGAACTGGCTGTTGGGCTGTGACTGGCTGGAAAGCAGCCCTGAGGAGAGAGACTTGGGGGTGCTGGTGAACGAGAAGCCCAATATGAGCTCTCAATGTGCACTTGCAGCCCACAAAGCCAATCAGATCCTGGGCTGCATCAAGAGAAGTGTGGCCAGCAGGTCAAGGGAGGTGATTCTCCCCCTCTACTCAGCTCTGGTGAAACACCACCAGGAGTACTGCGTCCAGTTCTGGAGCCCCTATTACAGGAGGGATGTGGAGGTGCTGGAAGGTGTCCAGAGAAGGGCCAGGAGGATGAGCAGAGGGCTGGAGCACCTCTCCTATGAGGACAGAGTGAAGGAGTTGGGGCTGTTCAGTCTGGAGAAGAGAAGGCTCCAAGGTGACCCAGTTGTGGCCTTCCAGTATCTGAAGGGGGCCTGCAGGAAGGCTGGGGAGGGACTGCTCAGGATCTCAGGTAGTGATAGGACTAGGGGGAATGGAATGAAGCTAGAGGTGGGGAGATTCAGGCTGGAGGTGAGGAGGAGGCTCTTCCCCATGAGAGTGGTGAAGCCCTGGAATGGGTTGTCCAGGGAGGTGGTTGGGGCCCTGTCCCTGGAGGTGTTTAAGCCCAGACTGGATGAGGCTCTGGCCAGGCTGATCTAGTGTGGGGTGTCCCTGCCTATGGCAGGGGGGTTGGAACTAGATGATCCTTGTGGTCCCTTTCAACCCTGACTGATACTATGATGCTATGATACTATGATTCCATCAGGCAAAGCTGTGTCAATGTGACCATTTTAGGCTGTGCCTTTAAGGAAGGGACAGTTTCTGGAACACTCTGGATTAATGTTTTGGTGTAGAATGAAAACAGAGATAAGTCTAAACAAATTTCATTGGTAGATTGGTAGAATGCAACTTTAAATTTTTAGCTTTAGTTCAGTTTCAATCTCAGTCAGTTCAGTCTGTCTGGTTCAGTCTCTCTGAGCAACAGCTGTGTTCTGTCTGTGCTGGCGGGTGCTGACCTTGAACTAACAGATAAGAAACTAATTCTTGCTTTGAACTAACAGAATTCCCTCCTTAATAATTACCTTTTCTCTCTCTAATCATTTATGTTGAAAAAGGGAGGAAGGGGGTGAAGGGGATACTGTTGGGGGGGAACCCCTCTACTTGGAGGAGGGAAAGGTCTTCTGTGTTATGTTCTTTGCTGTACATTTCTGTATATCTTGTAAATACTGTGTATTGTGTATGTGATCATCTGCACAGGCTTGTTTTGCCATCAAGCAAGACAAGATTAAAGGACCTGCCAGAGAAATCCAGTTTCTGGGAGTACAGTGGCAGGATGGATGCCGACACATTCCAGTGGATGTGGTTAATAGAGTCTACCATGGCAAGTCCCACAAACAAGCAAGAGACCCTACGTTTCTTGGGGATAGTGGGATTTTGGAGACTGCACATTCCTGGATACAGTCAGATTGTGAAACCTCTGTATGATGTGACTCAAAAGAGAAAC
The DNA here is from genome assembly GCF_026170545.1 of Melanerpes formicivorus. Classification (NCBI taxonomy): domain Eukaryota; kingdom Metazoa; phylum Chordata; class Aves; order Piciformes; family Picidae; genus Melanerpes; species Melanerpes formicivorus. The sequence goes on along the minus strand of NW_027142741.1, from coordinate 76,149 downwards.
CATTTCCACTGGGGACCTGAACAACAAGCAGCCTTTGACCAGATAAAGCAAGAGGTAGTTCAAGCAGTGGGTCTGGGACCTGTCCGAGATGGTCCAGACATTAAGAACATTTTGTACACGGCTGCAAGTGACAATGGTCCAACCTGGTGCTTGTGGCAAAGAGCTCCAGGTGAGACACATGGACGACCTCTTGGTTTCTGGAGTCGAGGTTACAGAGTGTTGGGGAATGGCTTGAATTGCAGGGACATGGTTCTATGGAACAGCTGTTTGATCAGAGTGTATAGGCCAGACTCCATTTTGTTGTTTATTGCTCACAGCTTAGCTGGTATGCTGATGTAGCAAGGTCACCACAGCCCTGTGACTGTGCTTGTAATTTTTAGAAGATAGCACCATGTGAAATAGTTACTTACAAGATAGTAGTATGTGAAACAAAGTATATATGCGAAACAAAGACCTACTGAGAAAGGAGGTTGTGGAGTTGCACGTAGGCCTAACCGCAAGTAGGATGGACAATATGATGTAACCCTGGACTAATAGCTCATAGAATAATGACACGTATGCATATTTAGCTGCTGAATATACTATATAAGCTGTGTTTTTGAACAATAAAGTCGAAGCCTGATTACCAATCATATTGATTGTCTGCTCAATGCTTCCCACCACAACAAATGGCGCCCAAACAGGGACCCTCTCTGCCTGGAGATAAAAGGGACCCCCCCTGCTCCTAAAGGATTTGATCCTGGCCACGGTTGGGTGTAATGGTTTCAGCCCTGCAGCAGCACAGGAGGTGAAAGAGCCAAAGGAAACCTGCACCAGTGGGTCAAAGGGCAGCTGGTAAGCAGAAAAGAAGAGAAACACTGCGCCGGTGGGTCAAAAGGGCAGCCGGCAAGCAGGAAAGGCTCCGCACCTTGGATGCACTTACAGAAGTGATCCAGCCAAGATACACTGCCGATACCTCTGGAAAAGCTGCAAAACAGTGTGCACTGACGGTAAATATGGAGAGGCAAGAGGCATATGATTTATTTAAGTGCTTTTTAGAAAAGCAATGTGTTAATGATATAGACTTTAGTAAGGAATTAGCAGGATTGTTTACTTAGGGTACTGCTAAAGGGTGTTTTCAGGACCCTAATAGTGTCTTTGAAGAAGGAGAATGGCATAAGTTAGCAGATAAGTTTTTTGACAAACTGTGGGACTGGGTTACCATCAAGCTGCAAAAGCCGTGGCGAGAATGCATGAACTGTGTTAAAACCTATGAACTGAAATAGCGAATAGCTGCTGCAGTTAGAGCAACTTTGTCAGGACGAGATGCAGCGCCAGGTGTATCTGAGTTGCAGCTGAAAGATGTGTTTGAGAACTATCAACCGATCGACCGGGGCTGCCCCTGATACATCTTGCGGCGACCACACCGCGTTTACCAGCCCCCACCACTGCCGTTTGCACACAGCGGGGAAAAAGCCGGAAAAAGGCAGCTCAGTGTGTTCTACCCCTTTTATCAACACCTTCCTCTGACATCGCCAGCGAGGGTTCGGATTCGGAAGACGACACCGGCAGCGAGGAATTCAAACAGCGCCGACTTTGCTTTACGGCCCCTCTTAGAAAAAATGGAGCGCTTGGAGGCTCGCGGTTACAGCGTTCCTGCCACCGCACTCCTCCCGCGAGCCCTGCCGGCCCCCGCAGATACCGACGGCTCCGACCAAGGCGGTACCGGCTGACGCACCACCGACACCGACAGCACCGACAGTAACAGGGGAGCAGCTGCCACGGCAGCAGCCCCCACCCCTTTCCCCCGCAGCGGCTTTAGCCGCACCACTCTGTTTTGATTTAAAGCAACAGTACTCATTTTGTCATTTCTGATTGTAACGTCTTTCAGAGATTTGTTATTTAGAGTTTTGTTAAGTTTTTCTAATAAGCATAATGAATAAGTAAGCATTTGGTATTTATAAGTACTTAGTACATAGTAATTGCAGTAAGGTGTATGCACTTAGTTAAGAGTTCAAATTGTAAGATTTTCTTTTGGTTCGAACCTTCTTAGTTGTCTGCCTAGGCATTTCAAAGGAGCTCCATGTAATATAGTTAAGGAATGTATAAACAGCTTTTAATTTTGGAAAGTGTTTTTTAGTTAATGTAACAATTTTATTTCTTTTTAGACACTGATTTGATGGATTAATTTTAACATAGTTTTTTAAGGTTTTAAGGATTTTTTGGTATTAGCATAAGTTAAGGTTTGTAGTAAAAAGGTATTAATTTTAACAACTATTCCTTCACTAATGTGCAGAAGAATCAAGACTAAGAGGAAACAGCATTTCCCACGAAGTCGAACATCGATCACAATAACTGTTATGATAATCTGGGGTCAAAAGCATCAATCAAAAAAATATTTTGTCCTGAATGCTGAATCTGAAAATAGGCAGTTTGGGCTGGTAAATACAGAAAACCTATTTTGTGGTGAGAAAAAGGATTTAAATCCCCATGGAAAATTATTGAAAGGGATTGGCATAAGTGGGAAATAAAGACTAGAGAAATTTTAGTTGGGAAATATCAGGAATAATTAAAAGGATTAGTAAAAGGAAAAGTAAGAGACATAAGATTTTGAAGGCAGAGGAATTGAAATAACAAAAGCACAATGGGAAATGGTAAACGAACTAACCAAGGAAGTAGAGAAGAGACTCCAAATGGAATTTTGAAGTGGGTTAAGGAGTTAAAATCTGTAGGACTCCTGAAGAATGTAACTGCTGCCGAGAAGAAAATACACCCAGCTGCTGGTTGCACCCCAGCAGGCCGAGGAGGAAGAGTTAACATATACTGGTGGAGCCTAATTTTGATCCTAGCCCTATTTGCACATAAGGAGTTCAATTGAGATCAAAAACCACGTTGCCCTGTGTGGATGAATTCTCTTTCAACATCAGTAATGATATACAGATTAAAAGGAGCTAAGATCATAACCCCATTAATCATATTGATGATAGCACCATTTGAAGTAAGGTCATGGGAACAAAACACTTATCTGCATCTATTGAAAGGGATAGTGAATAGTTATAATTTGACTGATTGTTGGATCTGTTCCCGGCTACCTAAAAATTCGGCCCATGGGCTTCCTTTAATAGGAACAGCCTTTCCTAATGTAACAGAAATACAAAAGTATTCCAAAATCATAAGCATGAGGATCATGTGGAGATCCCACAATCTCAGTTAAGGTGGAAATTACAATTTGAGGAACCTTTACATGCGAATATGCCAGTACCTTGTGTCCAGCGATGTTGGCAAATAACTATAGACAAGAATAAGGGGGGAAATAGAACTGACCCTGGATGTGGCGATGTAATTTTTATAGGGCAATATTCAAAGTGTTCACAATTTATTAGTTATGGAGAAGCAAATATGTGGAATCTTGATCAGACCGGAGAGAAAAGACTTGAACTTGAAAAAGCAATGGTAAATTTTTCTGCTACAGTTGAAATCATGGTAAATGCAAGCACAGATGCAATAAAAGCACAGCAAATTGAAATCAATAGTCTCTCGAAAATATCTACTCAGAATAGATTAGCTTTGGATTTCTTACATGGTGTATGTGTAGTCATAAATGTAAGTTGTTGTAGTTATGTTAATCTAGATAAATGAGTGGAAACAGATTTACAGGCGATTGTAAACCACAATCAGATATTACATCAGATTTCTTTAGATGATACTTCTTGTGGATTTAAAGAAATATGGGATAAATTAACTATCTGGTTACCAAATCTAAATTGGCTTAAACATTTGTTTGTAATATTTGTTGGAATAATTGTGATATTGCTATGCATAATACTCTGCAATTGTTGTTACAAAATACTAAGACCTTTAAGTAAGATTGCTCATGTCAATGAGTTACAAGTAGAGAATTATGATCAGAATGTGATCAGAACAGACGAACCTAGTCATGATCCAGTTAAAGAAGTATTGAAAAATTTAGAAATTTTAACACAAATCAATGATAACAAAAAGAAAATGGGGGATTGTGATGAATATACTGGTGATTTGTGTCAAAATTGTAAGACTTAGAGTGCACTGGGATTAAGGGTCAGGATCTTGTGAGGCCTGTTTAGAGGGTAAAGGGAAAGAAACCTATCTTGCAGACTTGCAAGGACACTGTCTGGTTAATTGGAGACACCACGGCTGAGAAGGAGCTGTCTTAAAGATAAACATTCAGAACTAGGAATTTGTTTTCTTCAGATAAGAAGCCTGCACAATTGAGCATGCATGCAAGTGGATACTTTGACCCTTACCACACTGAATGTAGGGAGAAGGGACTTGACCATCTATTCTAAGACTAATTATCATATGCCTGCCTTCTATTTAGCATAAGTTTGCTTATGTAAATGATGTAACTATATAAGATGAAGAAAAACTATTGTAAGGCTGCTGTGGAGGTGAAGTTTTGACCCCTCCCAAGCCCAGCGCGCTGCTTTGATTGCTGATATTGCTTTTATTGCCTTTTTACAACCTTTTAGTGCCAATAAATCAGTTACCAAAAACTTTTACCTGTAGTCATCTATAACAGAATCTATTGGGATGTGTACATCCAGTGGCCTGGCACTTCACAATTTTGGAAGTACAGGGCCTTGGTTGACACAGGAGCTCAGTGCACCATAATGCCATCAAATTATCAGGGATCAGAGTCTATAACTATTCTGGGAGTCACTGGTGGATCTCAAGAGTTAAGTAAGGTAGAGGTTAATATAAGTTTAACTGGTAAACAATGGAGGAAGCATACAGTTGTGACCGGACCTGACGCACCTTGTATTTTGGGAATTGATTTTCTGAGAGAAGGGCGTTTCAAAGACCCTAGAGGTTACAAATGGGCTTTTGGAGTAGCTTCTATAGAAATTGATGGACAAAAATTGAAGCTGTCTGCCAGACCTGAGCTTTCTGATGAATCTGCAGTTGTGGGACAACATAAGATACAGGACATTAAATTGCCGGTTGCTTCTCAGACTGTGCATCACAGACAATACAGAACCAACCGTGACTCTTTGTTGCCCATTCAGAATCTGATTCGTCAGTTGGAGAGTCAGAAAGCCGTCAGCAAAACTCATTCACCTTTCAACAGTCCAGTGTGGCCTGTGCGAAAGCAGAATGGAGACTGGCGTCTGACGGTAGACTACCGAGCCCTAAATGAAGTGACACCACCTATGAGTGCAGCAGTACCAGACATGATGGAGCTACAGTATGAGCTGGAATCCAAAGAGGCCAAATGGTATGCTACCATAGACATTGCTAATGCATTTTTCTCTATTCCTATAGCAGAGGAATGCAGGCCTCAGTTCGCTTTCACCTGGAGAGGAATCCAGTACACTTTCAACAGACTGCCAATGGGCTGGATCCACAGCTCAAGCATCTGTCATGCAGTGATCCATGATGCTCTGGAGAAAGGCGGTGTTCCAGAACACATCCAGTTCATCGCTGATATCATCGTCTGGGGTAAAACTGCTGAGGAAGTCTTTGAGAAAGGTAACAAAATCATTGACATTCTCCTGAATGCAGGTTTTGCCATCAAGCGAGACAAGGTGAAAGGACCTACCACAGAGATTCAGTTTCTGGGAGTGCGGTGGCAAGATGGACGCCGACACATTCCAGTGGATGTGGTAAATAGTCTCTACCATGGCAAATCCCACAAACAAACAAGAGACCCTACGTTTCTTGGGGATACTGGGATTTTGGAGACTGCACATTCCTGGATACAGTCAGATTGTGAAACCTCTGTATGATGTGACTCGAAAGAGAAACCAAATCCACTGGGGACCTGAACAACAAGCAGCCTTTGACCAGATAAAGCAAGAGGTAGTTCAAGCAATGGGTCTGGGACCTGTCCGAGATGGTCCAGACATTAAGAACATTTTGTACACAGCTGCAAGTGACAATGGTCCAACCTGGTGCTTGTGGCAAAAAGCTCCAGGTGAGACACGTGGATGACCTCTTGGTTTCTGGAGTCGGGGTTACAGAGGTTCAGAGGCTAATTATACTCCAACAGAGAAAGAAATTTTAGCTGCCTATGAAGGAGTAAAGGCATCTTCTGAAGTGATTGGAACTGAATCACAACTTCTCTTAGCTCCCAGATTACCAGTTTTGAATTGGATGTTCAAAGGCAAAGGCTCCACATCACATCATGCCACAGACTCAACGTGGTCTAAGTGGATGGCTCTGATAACACAGAGAGCTCGAATGGGAAATCTTGAAAGACCTGGTCTAGTGGAGGTGATCTCATGTTGGCCTGAAGGCATCAACTGTGCTAAACCTCCAGAGGAGAAAGTAACTCGTGCTGAGGAAGCTCCTCCTTACAATGACCTTTCTGATGATGAAAAGAAGTATGCTTTGTTCACAGACGGTTCCTGTCGTCTTGTTGGAAACAAGCGAAGGTGGAAGTCTGCAGTGTGGAGTCCAACACGCCGAGTTGCAGAGGCGAAAGATGGAGAAGGAGAATCCAGTCAGTTCGCAGAGGTAAAAGCTGTCCAGCTAGCTCTCGACGCAGCTGAACGTGAGAGATGGCCAAAGCTTTATCTCTACACCAACTCATGGATGGTAGCCAATGCTCTATGGGGTTGGCTAAAGAACTGGAAGAAGAGTGGTTGGCAGAGGAAAGGAAAACCCATTTGGGCAGCCAACCTATGGCAGGACATTGCTGACCGAATTGAGAGAATTCCAGTGAAAGTGAGACACATCGATGCTCACATTCCTAAGAGCAAAGCTACTGAGGAACAGCAACACAACCATCAGGCAGATCTAGCTGCAAGAGTTTCTCAAGTAGACATGGACTCTAATCTTGATCTCGACTGGAAACACCGAGGTGAGATATTCTTAGCTCGGTGGGCTCATGATTCATCAGGACATCAAGGCAGAGATGCAACATACCAATGGGCTCGTGACAGATCCATAGACATTTCCATGGATGCTATCACACAAGTCATCCATGACTGTGACATTTGTGCTGCTATTAAGCAGGCAAAACGACTTTAGCCCTTGTGGTATGGTGACAGATGGTCCAAGTACAAGTATGGTGAAGCTTGGCAGATTGACTACATCACTCTACCACGTTCTCGTTCTGGTACGCAGTATGTGCTTACTATGGTAGAGGCAAACACTGGATGGTTGGAAACTTATCCAGTTCCACATGCAACTGCATGCAACACCATTCTCGGTCTGGAGAGACAGATCCTGTGGAGACACGGAACTCCAGAGAGGATTGAGTCAGACAACGGAACTCATTTCAAGAACAACCTTGTAAAGAGCTGGGCAAAAGAGCACGGTATTGAGTGGATATTCCACATTCCCTACTATGCACCAGCTTCAGGGAAGATTGAACGCTACAACATTTTGTTGAAGACCACTCTCAAAGCCATGGGAGGTGGATCTTTGAAAAACTGGGAAAAACATTTAGCACAAGCAACCTGGCTGGTAAATAGTAGAGGTTCAGTGAACCGAGCTGGACCTGCACATTCAGATTTGCTACGGAAAGTGGAAGGTGATAGAGTTCCTGTTGTTAGAGAAAAGAACCTGTTAGGTAAAACTGTTTGGGTATTTTCTCCCTCAGGAGAGGCTAAGCCTGTCCGAGGGGTGGTTTCAGCTGAAGGTCCGGGTCACACTTATTGGGTAATGCAAGAGAATGGTGAAATTCAGTGTATTCCACAAAGAAATTTAACTTTAGCTGAAAGAGGTTAATTTTGAACTGCTGTACAGCTACATCGCGTCTAAAGGAAGAATCAATGAGGAATCTACGGTGCACGACCCCTGAGATCCCTGAGAGCCCTGAGTCAACTAAGAGGCCCTGAGAATCCCTGTTTCCCTTTTCATCGCTTCGCCAGCGAAGAAATGAACTGTTTTCCATTTTTTTCTCATTTTCTGATTTACTTGGACTTCTGAATCATCTACATCTGAGCATAGCCGGAATGGACTATGAACTTTACTCACGAACTGTAAATATCATTTTGTATCGGATGGACAGTGTGAACAGCCAATGAAATTGTTTAGAAGGGGTGGACTGTGTCCGGTTGAGCCTGTCCCCTTAAGAAAGAGAATATGGTGGACGGAAGTTGGTAAATGAAAAGAACAATCTAAACTAATTTCATTGGTAAAGTGGGAGGAAGCACCTTCTGAACTGGGAGTGCAGGAGGGTATACTGGGCATTCCGGCACTTTATCTTCAGTCTTTCTTCCGCTTGTCCTTCGGGCAGCAGCTTGCAGCTCCTGGGCTTTCGGCCAAGGCTTTGGCCTTGAAACCGATAAGCTACCAAGGCCTGTATTAACTCTTTTCCAATTAACACAAAACTGCTTTTAACTTTTTTCCCCCTCTTTTCTCTCTCTTTCTAACCCACTCTGGGGAAAAGGGGGAGAGAGGGGGAGAGCGGAGGTGGGGAACCCCTCAGCAGAGGGGGGAACTCTCATTTCTGTGCTACTCTGTTGTATATCTTTGTATATATTGTAAATATTGTAAATTTGTATATATTTCCTTGTATATCCTACATTGCTTTGTAAATATACAGCTCCACTGCTTTGCTAATTCAGCTGTGAGGTTTTTTTTCCCTTTCCCTTCAATTTTTCTTTCCCTTTACTTTACAAGGGGGAGGGAGGAGGCTTTTGGGCCTTACCCTTCCAACCCTACGACACTCCTCCCTCTTTGCAGCTCGTCCGCCTCTAGGCTCTCTGCCAGACTGACCTTGGACAGATAAGCGTGCGGCCTACTAACACTTTGCTTTAATTTATAACTGCTTTTATTAACAACTGCTCTTTTTCTCTCTTTCTAACCCTCTTTGGGGAAAAAGGGGAGAGAAGGGGGTACAGGGGGGGAACCCTCCTCCAGAGGGGGGAGGAATTTCTTTCCTGTATTATTGTTTTTTTACTTTGCTGTATATCTCTGTGTATATATTGTAAATACTGTAAATTGTGTATATGCATCCTGCATTCCCTAAAACTTGCTTGTAAATATAGCATTTCCCTTTTTGCTTCTCCAGCTGTGGCTAGCTGTGGGCTTTATTTCTTTTTTCTCTTTGTGGGGGGAGAAGGCTGGGCCTTCCTCTCAAACCCACGACATACCCCTGCTGGACAAGGAGGGGGGAAGTGGAACAGACCAAGTCAGTTTCCCAGGTGTGGCCGGTTGACGTTGCCCCCTTAAGAAAGGGAATATGGTGGACGGAAGTTGGTAAACGGAAGGAATAACCTAAACTAATTTCATTGGTGAAGTGGGAGGAAGCACCTTCTGAACTGGGACAGCAGGAGGGTATACTGGGTTTTTCCAGTACTTTATCGTCAGTCTTGCTTCTGCTCCTCCACAGTGCAGCTCTGTCTCTGTGCTGGGCTTTCTGCCAAGGCCTCGGCCTTGAAGATAAGATAGAAGGCCTGTATTGACTCCTTTCCAATTAACACAAAACTGCTTTTAACTTCTTTCTTTCTTCTTTCTCCCTTTTTCTGACCTACTCTGGGGAAAGGGGGGGAGAGAGGGGAGAGCGGAGGTGGGGAACCCCCTCTCTGGCAAGGGGGGTTACTCTCATTTCTGTGTTACTCTGTTGTATATCTTTGTATATATTGTAGATATTGTAAATTTGTAAATATTCCCCTGCATATCCTACATTGCTTTGTAAATATAAAGCTCCACTGCTTTGCTAATTCAGCTTGTGAGGTTTTTTTTTCCCTTTCCCTTCAAGTTTCTTTCCCTTTACCTTACAAGGGGGAAGGGAGGAGGCTTCTCGGCCTTACCCTTCCACCCACCACACCAGGGGAGGAAACACACCCCCCAGGGAGGGCAAAAAAACTCTCATGAGCCCTCCACCCACATTTTTTTTCCAGGTTGGGCATAGCCCACCACAGGCAGAAAACAAGTCAAAACAACAAAACAGTATTTTAACACATCCCACCAAATGCTGCCCAGCTTCTCTCAGAGTCAAAGACAAAACACAGCTCTCTCTAATTCGAGCAAAGGCAAATCTTCCCTATAGTCTTCTCAAGCTATCCGAAAACAATCCTCTTCCCACAACCAACCCTTTTTTCCCCCTGCACTTCTTTTTTCTCGGGCACCAACCCATTTTTCCTATGTGCTTTTTTCTCTCTGGCATCAACCATCTTTTTTCCTGCAAGTCTTTTCCCTCGGGCACCAACCCTTTTATTCTCTGCTCTTGTTTTCTTTCAAGCACCAACACATTTTCCTCTGTACTTCTTTATTCTCAGGCACCAACCATTTTTTCCCTCTGTGCTTCTTTTTCCTCAGGCACCAACCATTTTGCTCTCTGCTCTTGCTATCTTTCAAGCACCAACACATTTTTCTGTGTACTTCTTTTTTCTTGGGCACCAACCATTTTTTCCTCTGCACTTCTTTTCTCTCTGGCACCAACCCTTTTATTCTCTGCACTTCCTTTTCTCCCTTTTTCTCGCTCACCAACCTTTTTATTCCCTGTGCTTCTATTCTCTTGGGCACCAACCCCTTTATTCCCTGCACTTCTTGTTTCTCAGGCACCCACTGTTTTTATTCTTTCTGTTTCTTTTTGCTCAGCCACCAACCCTTTTTTCCTCTGCACTTCTTTTATCTGGGCACCTCCCCTTTTATTCCCTGCACTTCTTTTTTCTCAGGCACCAACACTTTTTTCTCTATGCCTCTTTTTCTTGGGCACCAGCCCGTCTTTCCTCTGGCCTTCTTTTTCCTCAGGCACCAACCCTTTGTTTCCCTGATCTTGGTTTTTTTTAGGGAACCACCCTGGTTTTACTCTGTGCTTCTTTTCTTCTGGGTACCAACCTTTATCTTCTGTTCTGCTTTGTTCTCGGGCACCAATCCTTTGTTCCTCTGATCTTCTTTTTTCTCTAGCACCAACTTTTTTTCCCTCTGCACTTCTTTTCTCTTGGGCACCAGCCTTTTCTCCTCTGTGCTTCTTTCTTCTTGGCCACCAATCACTTTTATCTCTATGCTTCTTTTCTCTAGGCCACCAACCTTTTTTTCCCCTTCGCTTTTTTTTTCCTCCAGCACCAACACTTATCTCCTCAGCACTTCTTTTCTCTCGGGGGCCAACTCTTTTCTTCTCTGCACTTCTTTTTTCTTGGGCACAGACCCTTTTCTACTCTGCTCCTCTTTTCTCTTGGGCACCAACACTTTTTTTCTCTGAGCTTCTTTTTCCTTTGTGCACCAACCATTTTTCTTCTCGGGCTTCTTTTCTCTCAGGCACCAACCCTTTTATTCCCTGCACTTCTTTTTTCTCAGGCACCAACCCTTTTTTTCTCTGCACTTCTTTTTCCTTGGGCACCAACCCTTTGTTTCTCTTTACTTTTTATCTCTTGGGCACAAACACATTTTTTCTCCACACTTCTTTTTCCTTGGGCACCAACACTTTTATTCCCTGCGCTTCTTATTTCTTGGGCACCAACAATATTGTTCTCTGCCCTTGGTTTCTTTCAGGTACCATCACATTTTTCTCTGCACTTCTTTTCTCTCAGGCACCAACTCTATTTTCCCCTGCGCTTCTTTTTTTCTCAGCCACCAACTCTTCTTTTCTCTGTGCTTCTTATTTGTCAGGCACAAACTATTTTATTCTCTGCTCCTTTTTCCTCGGGCACCAATCATTTTTTTCCTCTGTACTTCTTTTTTCTCATGCAGCAATGCTTTTTTTCTCTGCACTTCTTTTTTCTTGGACACCAAGCCTTTTTTCCCCTGCACTTCTCTTTTCTTGGGCACTGACCCTATAATTCTCTGCACTTCTTTTTTCTTGGACACCAACCCTTTTTTCCTCTATGCTTCTTTGTTATCAGGCACTAACCCTTTTCCCCTGTGCTGCTTTTTCTCGGGCACCAACCCTTTTTATCTCTGAGAGTCTTATTTTTGTGCACAGACCTTTTTTTGCTCTGTGCTTCTTATTTCTTGGGCACAAGCAATTTTATTCTCTCCTCTTGTTTTCTTTCAGCACCAACACATTTTTCTCTGTACTTCTTTTTTCTTATGCACCATCCCTTTTTTTCTCTGTACTTCTTACTTCTTGGGCACCAACTATTTTATTCTCTGTCCTTTTCCCTCGGGCACTCACACTTTTATTCCCTGCACTTCTCTTTTCTCGGTCACCAACACTTTTATTCTCTGCACTTCTTTCTTCTCGGGCACTGAACATTTATTTTCTTCATTTCTTTTTTCTCAGGCATCAACCTTTTTTTCTCTTCACTTTCTATCTCTTGGGCACCAAGACATTTTTCTTCTGCTCTTCTTTATTCTCAGACACCAACCCTATTTTTCCCTGCACTTCTTTTTTTTTGGGGCACCAACCCAATTATTCCCTGTGCTTACTTTTTCTCAGGCACCAACTCTGTTATTCTGTGCACTCCTTTCTTCTCTGCCACAGACCGTTTTCTTCTTTGCTCCCCTTTTCTCTCGGGCACCATCCCTTTTTTCCTCTGGACTTCTTTTATCTCAGGCACCACCACTTTTATTCTCTGGGCTTTATTCTTGAGCACCAAATCTTTTTTTTCTAGTGCTTCCTGTGCTTCTTTATTCTCAGGCACCAACCTTTTTTCCTCTGCCCTTCTTTTTGCTCAGGCACCAACCCTTTTATTCCCTGCAATTCTTTTTTCTCAGAAACCATCCCCTTTGTTCTGTCCACTTAGAATAGAATAGAATAAACCAGGTTGGAAGAGACCTTCAAAATCATCACATCCAACCCATCATCCAACACAATATAATCAACTAAGCCATGGCACCAAGCAACCTATCAAGTCTCCTCCTAAACACCCCCAATGATGGCAACTCCACCACCTCCCCAGGCAGCACATTCCAATGGGCAATCACTCTCTCCATGAAGAACTTCTTCCTAATATCCAGTCTAAGGCTCCCCTGGTGCAGCTTGAGACTGTGTCCTCTTGTTCTGGTGCTGGTTACCTGAGAGAAGAGACCAACCTCCTCCTGTTTACAACCTCCCTTCAGGTAGTTGTAGAGAGCAATAAGGTCTCCCCTGAGCCTCCTCTTCTCCAGGCTAAGCAAAATCAGAACTCCCAGCCTCTCCTCATAGGACCTGTACTCCAAACCCCTCCCCAGCTTTGTTGCCCTTCTCTGGACACCTTCCAGCAAGTCAACATTCTTCCTAAACTGAGGGGCCCAGGACTGGACACAGTACTCAAGGTGTGGCCTAACCAGTGCAGTGAACATGGGCAGAATGACCTCCTTGCTCCTGCTGGCCACACTCTTCCTGATAAAGTCCAGGATGCCATTGGCCTTCTTGGCTGCCTGGGTGCACTGCTGGCTCATGTTCAGCCTACTATCAACCAGTACCACCAAGGATGCTTTCTGTCTGGCTGCTCTCCAGCCACTCTGACCACAGCCTGTAGCACTGCATGGGGTTGTTGTGGCCAATGAGCAGCACCTGGCACTTAGAGGGCCTCGGCCTCCAAACAGATGGAGGGGAGAGACAAATTGATTTGTTGAACCACACAGAACCAATGGCCTGGCAAGTTGAAGCCATGAGAGGATAAAGCTTTAGTAGATACAGGTGCCCAGAGTGCTCTGACACCATCCAACTATGAGGGGTGGAACCCATCTGTGTTTCTGGTATGACAGCAGGATCCCCACACCTGGATGTGTTGGAAGCTGAGTACTGGGATGCAAGCCACAGTTTGCTTTCACTTGGAGGCATGGAAGGAGTCACTGGACTCGATTGCCCCAGAACTGGAAACACAGCCCCAGCATTTGCATGGGCATGGACTGATCCAGACTGTGCTGGAACAGAGTGGAGCTGCAGAGCACCTGCAGTGAGCAGCCCTTTGGGTACTGCAAAGAGACCTCCTGTGGAGTGAGCATGGACAGTGCCTGAGGTGTGCTGCTGATTGCTGCTGGGCATGGCACAGGTGGCACAGGATGAGGGCTTGGCAATATCAAAGGTTAAGTTGAAAATTTGTTGCCATTACTCCACACCATCCTGCCTCATGCCACCTTCACAGAGACAGTGCTGGCTGGAGCAAAGTACTACAGGGCTTGAAGTTCAGATGGCAACATGAGAGGCTTCCTGTTCTGGTTGCTGCTGTTGGGTTCTGGCTCTCAGGTGCTGGCTCTTTGCTGAGAGGGAAGGCTGTAGGGGTTTAACTCCTGGCTGCTGCTGCTGACTGCTGTGCTTCTTTCTGCAAACAGCCTCAGGTCAGTGTGCACTATGTGATCTCATCTGGATTCAGCTCTGTTGATGTTGTCTCAAGTCCTTATCTCAACCCAGAGGGTTTTTTGATTTGGGGGTGTGTGTTATTTTTCCTTCACTTCTGTTTTGGGGGGAAGAAGCAGATTAACCTCTTCTCAGCTCTTCAACTTGTTCCAGCTCCAGAGTGGAAAGCCAACAGAAGCTTTCTGAGTTCTTCCAAAGATCTCCATCAGCTTCCCCCTACACCCTCCAAAGATCCCAAAAGTCAGTCCCAGGACCATCCAAATCCCAAACACCTAAGATCACCTGAAAATCCCTGAAGAATGTCTCTGAGATGCCCCTCAAGACTCCTCTGAGAACCTCATTGTCCTCTCCCTGAACTGGGCACACAGCTCCACCCCATCCCTCGGGAGCAAATGCCCCCAAAATTTGGGCATTGAGGCAGGAATGTCAGAAATAAAAGCAAACAGACAGGATTTGGGTAACTTTTGGGGTTTAATGAGACAATTGGTTAACGGACAGAGGATTTCTTACCCCAGGGAGACACAAAGCATTGGGGAAGAACCAGACAGACCCTGGCAAAGCCCTACCCAGCTCCACTGGGAGCTCCAGCTGTGCCGACTCAGCACTGTAATTGTTCTCATTAGCACTAATTGGTGTTCAGAAGGGCAGGAGATGTTTGTTGCTGCTGGTGTCCCCAGTCCCTGAGAATTGCAAAGGAAAAAGGGATGATTTTTGTGCTGGAAAGGCCCTCTCAGAAGGGTCATGATTACCCAACAGATTCTAGGTGGGCTTATGCCTCCCCTCCAGTGCAAGATGCTTTCTGGTGTGGGTGCAGCGGTGATTGCTGAGGAGTGTTTTCTGGATGAAGCTCTTACCGCAATCAGCACAATTGAAAGCCTTCTCACTGCTGTGGGTGCGGCGGTGAGCAATTAGAGTGCTCCTGTGGCTGAAGCTCTTGCCACAATCAGCACAGGTGAAAGGCTTCTCACCAGTGTGGCTCGTGAGGTGATCAATGAGATTGTCTCTGCGGCTGAAGCGCTTGCCACAGTCAGGACAGCTGAAATCTTTCTCACCGGTGTGGGTGCGGTGGTGGCGAATGAGAGCGCTCCTATGACTAAAGGCCTGGCCACACTCCGGACAGCTGAAAGACTTCTCGGCAGTGTGCGCACGACGGTGCTCTGTGAGGTTTCCCTTCTGGGTGAAGCTCTTGCCGCAGTCGGCACAGCTGTACGGCTTCTCACCGCGGTGGATGAGTTGGCGTTGGATGAATCCATTGCTCCTGGTGAAGCTCTTGCCGCACGCAGCACAGGGGAACAGATGCTCTCCAGTGTGGATGCGGCGGTGGATAGTGAGATAGGAGATTTGTTTGAAGCTCTTGCCGCAGTCCCCGCAGGGGAAGGACTTCTCAGTGCTGTGCACACTGCGGTGCTGAGTGAGGGAAGACCTGTGAGTGAAGGTCTTGCCACACTCCGCAGAGCTGTATGGCCTCTCACCGGTGTGGGTGCGGCAATGCTGGATATGCTCAGAGCTCTTGTTGAACCTCTTGCCACAGTCACCACAGACGAAGGGCTGGGGACCAGGGTAGGGGCAGTGGTGCTTAACCAGCTCTGAGCCAAGTGGGAAGCTCTGCCCACACTCACGGCACTGCTTGGGTGGCACAGAGGGACCTGCTCTGGCTTCATCCTCCTCTGCAAATTCCTTTTCCTCCTCATCCTGATCACCTTCATTCTCATGGTTATCCTCCTCTTCATATTCATCATTATCATAGTCATGATTCTGCTCAGCATCACCATCTTCCATCTTGTCCTCTACCTTCTCATCCTTCTCTCCCTTGGGGCTGCACTTGGGCTGCTCCAACTTGATCTCTGGGTGCTGCTTCTCCTCCCAGCTTTTGTCTGGGTCCTTCTGTGAGGCCATACTGTGGCAGAAAGGGGTCACAGCTCTGAAGTAGGTAAGATGGAAGCACCTGAGCCCAGGACCTCAAACCCTCAGATCCTGCCTGGGTCATGACACTCCCTGACTCCCAACACCTCCCAACACCCAGCTGGAGGAAAGAATGCAGAGGGGACCTCAAATATACAATTTTTGCAATGGTGTGGGCACAGACCTCTAATACCTGTGCTGAGACTCCAGGTTCCTGTGATCAGTGCCCTGAGGTACCCTGGGGCTTACAAGTGGTCCTGTCCTGCTCTCCTCAAGCCTGGTGGCATTGGCAGCGTGGTTCCTGGCCCAGGCCCTGTCCTATGATCTCTCCTGCCTCAGACAATGGAGGCAGCAGCACTGGCCAATGAAAGACCAAACCACCTCCAACCTTCTCCCACCACCCTCCAAATCCAAACCCCAAACATCACCTCCTGCCACACGACAGACACCCACAAGCCTAGGGAGTTCCCAAACTCCAACACCTGATGTGCCTCAGAGCCCCTGGAGGGGTGAAATGTGGTGGGCAGGAAGAGGTGGAGGAGGCTGGGAGGTGCCCTGGGACTCTGGGGCTGGGATCCTGCTGTTGCCCTACTCTGGGTTTCTTACCTGCTGGGCTGCTCCATGGGGCAGATCTGCAAACTCAGCTCTTCCCCAGCAAGCAGAAGCAGGGATGATGGAGAGAGAGGGACACAACTCCTGCCAAAGAGAAGCAAAGGTCTCAGAGGAGAGCACTGACCTGCAAGGGATGGCTCAGCACTGCCCAGGACCAGGCAGTACAGCTCAGACTTGCTGGGTGCAGCTCCCAAGCCCAGCAGCACAGCCACAGCACACAGCCAGGGCTGCTCAAGATGGGAGGCCTCAACAAGTGCAGACTCAGCTCCTCACCCCCACCACACCCATTCTGTGCTCAGCTCTGCCCTGCACACGCCTCTCTGCTGGCCACTCCCCAAAAGAAGATCAGAGCAGCCCTCAGGACACACACAAAGGGAGCTTCATGATCTCTGCAGATGTAGCAAAGGGGGAAGAGACATGGGCACATTCATGCTAAACCTCTTAAGCCCTCACTGGGATGCTGGAGGAGTCTCTGGCTCCTGCCCAAACCTCATACCTCCAGCACCCTTCACACACCTGCAGCCCAAAGAGACTCACTGGAAAGGGTTTGGCTTCCTTCTCTCCCTGACCATTTCTCTCAGCTTGCTCTTCCCAGTTCCCTGGAGCTGCCACTCCACATCCCCAAGAGAAAATGAGGTTTGGTGGGAGGGCACAGTGCCCATGGGCTGTTGTTCATCTCCCAGCTGGCACATGAAGAGCTGCAGCATAATTCACTCCTTTCACCTCCTAAAAAGCTGCCAGATTCTGCCATTTCCTGCACACACATTTGCACCTGGCCCTGGATCCTCTCCCCTATTTGGGGGAACAAGGCCAAATTCCTGCCTGACCATTCCCAGGCTCTTCCACCATTTCCAGCCCATCCATGGCCCTATTGCCTTGGCTGTCCCATGGCCCTGTGTCCCCCACCTCCACTGCCACTTCAGCTGGAAGGGTGGAGTGGGAAATGCTGTGGCTGAGGAAGCATCTAAGGAACTGGGCTGGAAGCAGCAGCACAAGAATGGAAGGGGCCTGAGACTAAAGGCTGGGATCAGCTGGAGGGCTGAAAGAACAGCACCAAGCCAAGGGGGGGTTACAGATGAGGGCTGGGGAGGGACCCGGCAGACACCTCAGGCAGGAAGTGAGGAGAGGAAGGGGGACAGAGAGGGAGTGAGACCTCAGGTGACTCCTGCCATGGGCTATGGCTGGGCTGTGTGGCTAGGAGCCCTGAGTGCCTGCTTGGGCTGTGCTGGATGTCAGGAGGGGTCAGGGGACTGTCCTCAGCCAAGCAGGGTTAGGGACTTTGAGCTTCTGGGGTCAGCTGCTGCCAGCACCATTGGAGGTAGGAGCCAGGCAGAGCCACACAGCTGCTGAACTAAGCCCTCCCACCCCCTGCAGCCTTCACCCTCCATCTCTCCATCCATTGCTCCAGCTCCACTCACTTGCTGCCCCCTCAGAGTCCCAAGGGTTCCACAACATCACCAGGGCTGATCTTTACAGCCAGTAGGTTCCAACAGAAGTCCCTGGATGAGAACATGGAGGAGAATACCTGTGGTGGGTGGAAGGCACTGGGATGTCTTACACAAGAGAGTAGAGACCTCCAGAAGGGACAGCAGAGTACAGAGGGACACCACAAAGTGTCATCTGTCTTAGTTCATTCCCACAAGGCCTGCACCCATTCTCTACAAAGGAACAGCACAGGATCTCCAACCTCCTTTGCCCTTCCTCTCTGCTCCCAGGAACATCTTCTGGGATCTCTCTCTGCAGAGGAGCTTTGAGGCCTTGGCAGTGCTGCCAACTGCGGCCTGCAGCGGCCTGGCTCACCTGGGAGCTGCCTACCAGAATCTGTAACTGCAGCTCTTGGGTATGGGGGAGGAGGGGCAGAGAGGCATGCGGGAGGGGGAAGGAATTTGGGGCCTGGGCTTCTGGCCTGCTTTGGTGGAGCTCTGGAGGAAGCTTTGGCCTAGGGAGGTTGCTTGGGTCCCGTGGCCCAGGCGCACTATGGATTGTTGTGGATTTGATGCTGCAGAGGGGGCCCAGGGCAACCTCCTGAGCTTCAACAAGAGCAAGGGCAGGGTCCTGCCCCTGGCCTGGCACAATCCTCACAATCAGGACAGGCTGGGGGAGGAGGGGATAGGAAGCAGCCCTGCAGAAAAGGACTGGGGGCTGCAGCTGGACAAGAAGCTGGACAGGAACAGACAGGGGGAGCCTGCAGCCCACAAGGCCAAGGGCAGCCTGGGCTGCACCAAAAGCAGCATGGCCAGAGATGGACAGAGGCCATCCTGGCACTTGGCTCTGATCTGCTGAGATTTCACCTGCAGCACTGCAGCCAGCTCTGGAGCCCTCAACACAGGAAGGACAGGGACCTGATGGAGAGGGTCCAGAGGAGGGACACAAAAATGATCAGGGGCTTGGAGCAGCTCTGCTACTAGGACAGGCTGAGGGAGCTGAGGGTGATGAACCTGGAGAGGAGAAGAGAAGACTCTGGGGAGACCTAAGAGTGACCTTCTGGTACCTGAAGGGGACTACAAGAAGGCTGCAGAGGGACTCTTTGCAAAGCCTGCAGGGACAGCACCAGAGGCAATGGCTTCAAACTAGAGCAGAGCAGATTGAGATTGGAGGTGAGGAACAAGTTCTGCACCAGGAGGCTGCTGGAACACTGCAACAGGTTGCCCAGGGAGGGGCTTGAGGGCCCAGCCCTGGAGAGGTTCAAGGTGAGGCTGGACAGGGCTCTGGGCAACCTGAGCTAGTGCAGGATGTCCCTGCTGACTGCAGAGGGGCTTGGACTGCAGCACCTTTGCAGCTCCCTCCCAACCCAAACCACTCTACGATTCTAGGAGTCTAAGGGCAGCCTCCAGGAGAGGAGGAAAAAGATGAGGCAGAGGAGGACAATAAAGAAGACAAGGAGGAGAAGAACCAAAATCCCTTCCAAACTCCTCCAAACCTCTGCCAAATTCCTGGAAAGCTCTTCCAGCTCTGCAGAGTTCATTCTCAAGAGAGCTGAGGGAGTTGCTAGGCTCAGGGATGTCTTGCACACTCTGCACAAATGCTCCAGAAGCTTTCCAAGTGCCCTCAAAACCAGCAGCACAGCTCTGCTGCCACACAATGCCAGGCTGCAAGGGACCCCAAGACTCAGC
The DNA here is from genome assembly GCF_026170545.1 of Melanerpes formicivorus. NCBI lineage: Eukaryota > Metazoa > Chordata > Aves > Piciformes > Picidae > Melanerpes > Melanerpes formicivorus. The sequence goes on along the minus strand of NW_027142741.1, from coordinate 56,385 downwards.
TGCTCCAACCTTGCCAGCTGACACTGGACTGGAAAGGAGCTGGCCCAGCCCCCTGCCAAGCTGAGCCTTCCAACTCTGCCCTGCAGGGCAATCCACCACTGCCCTGGGGAGATGATTCCAATGGCTGACTGGCAGGGAAAAGCTTTTGCCTCTGCAGGGCACTGTGCCACTTCAGCTCAACTCTTGCAGCAGCTCTTTGAGATCTGCCTTTGGAGCACCACAAACACTGAAGCACTGCTGTGCAAAGCAGCTCAGCTTCAACTTCCAACTGCCTAAACTCTCTCATTTTAAATTCAAGGCAGGGGCCAAGCTCACACCCAGCCCCCAAGCTCAAGAACCAGCAACTAAGGTCAGAGTCAGCTTCCAAGCCCAAGAATCCAGATCAGAAATGCAGAGCCAGACCCCAGGCTAAGAACCAGCAACTAAGGTCAGAGTCAGCTTCCAAGCCCAAGAATCCAGATCAGAAATGCAGAGCCAGACCCCAGGCTCAGAACCAGCTCCTAAGTTTACATCCAGGCCCCAAGCTCAAGAACCAGCAGCTAAGATCAGAACCACTTCCCAAGCTCAGAGCCAGCCCCTGAGCTCAAGAACCAGCAATTAAGGTCAGAACACTTCCCAGGCTGAGAGCCCCCTCCAGAGCTCACACCCAGGCCCCAAGCTCACAAGCCACCAAACCAAACCAGGTTGGAAGAGACCTTTAAGATCATCACGTCCAACCCATCAACCAATCCAATCCACCCAAACAACTAACCCATGGCACCAAGTGCCATCAAGTCTCCAAATAAGGTCAGAACCACAATAATAACCACAATAATAAGCAAATAAGGACAGAACCACATTCCAAGCTCAAGAGCCAGCCCCCAAGCTCAAGAGACAGCCACTAAGGTCCAGAACCTAGATCAAAAGTGCAGACTCAGCTCCCAAGCCAGCAACTAAGGTCAGAATCACTTCCCAAGCTGAAGAACCAGCCCCTGACCTCAGAGACAGGCCCTGAGATCAAGAACCACACCCCAAGCCCAGAGCCAGCAACTAAGCTCAAAACCCCTTTCCAAGCTCACACCCAGGCCCCAAGCTCAAGAGCCAGAAAATAAAATCAGAACCACTTCCCAAGCTCAAGAACCAGCCCCTGAGCTCAGAGCCAGCAACTAAGGTCAGAACAACATTCCAAGCTCACAGCCAGACCCCAAGTTCAAGAGCCAGCCCCTAAGCTCCAGAACCAGCAACAAAGGCCAGAACCAAGCTCAAGAGCCAGCAAGTAAGATCAGAACCACTTCCCAAGCTCAGGAACCAGGCCCTGACCTCAGAGACAGGCCCTGAGGTCAGGAACCACACCCCAAGCCCAGAGCCAGCAACTAAGGTCAGAACCACTTCCCAAGCTCACACCCAGCCCCCAGGCTCAGAGCCAGTTTCACAACTTTGCTTATTTCAAGTTCCCTTCATTGCACTTCTGCTAAGTGTCCAAATTGAAGCAGCCAGAGAATGCTTTGGGCTGGAAGGGACCCCAAAGATCAGACAGCTCCAACCCCCTGCCATGCCCACAGACACCTTCCACCACACCACGCTGCTAAAGCCCTCATCCAACCCCACCCTCAGCACCTCCAGGGAGGGGGCAGCCAGCACCTCCCTGCCCAACCTGCTCCAGGCTCTCACCACCCCCACTCCAAACTATTGCCTCCCAAGCTCCACTCCAAATCTGCCCTCCTCAACCTTCAATCCAGTCCCCTCAGCCCATCACTCCCAGCCCCTCACCGAAGTCCCTCCCCAGCTCTCCTGCAGACCCCAACAGCTACCACAAGGCTGCTCCAACCTCTCCCCACAGCCTTCTCCTCTCCAGCCTCAGACACAACTCTTACAGCCAACCCCCACAGGGGAGCTGCCACAGCCCTCCCACCACCCACATGGCCTCCTATGCACCCCCTCCAACAGCTCAACCTCCTGCCCCTCTTGGGGGCACCACAGCTGCACACAGCACTCCAGCTGGCAGCACACAATGCTGCCAGCACAAAAACCATTGCAGCAAAAGCCTCAAGCTGTGCTCAGCTGCCAAAACCAAAGGGACCTCAACTTGGCCACAAGAGAAAGGACCAAACTCAGCCAAGACACTGATCCAACACCCAAGGCTGCACAAAACAACCATCGGCAAAAGCTCCTCCTGCCCTGAGCCTTTCTGTGCTCAGGAGGCCTGCAGAGAAACTGAGAATCACTCTGCAACCCCCCAGGGAATCTTTGTGCCTCAGGAGATTGCAGAGCACAGAGGCCTTGGATGCCACCACCCCCAGCACAGCCAAACCGCCCCACAGCTGACACCGGCCCCAGGTGCTCCCAAGCTCAGGCTCAGCACAGCACCCACGCCTCACACCCCCATGGCACCCAGCACACAGCCTGCCCACAGCTCCCCCCCGCGCCTGGCCCTCAGCCCAGCCGCTGCCAGCACAGCAGCCTCCAAACCCCCAGGGCTCCCCCACACACCCCCACAGCAGCCTCTGCTGCAAGCCACACCCCACGCTCACCACCACCTCTCCTGCACACAGCAGCCCCCACAGCGCCGCTGCCAGCTCAGCTCTGCTGCCAGCCCAGCCCCCAGCACAGGGACACAGGGACACAGGCCACCGATCCCCCCTAGATACCTGCAGAAGCTTGCCCTCCACCAGCCCCACGGACCCCTGCACCACAAATCCTTCCCCAACCCAACCGACCCTCCCCAGCCGCCCCACAGAGCAGCCCTGCCCCACCACGCGGCGCCACCAGTCCCCCGTCCAGAGCCCCTCTACGTCTACGTGGACCACCCCAGGACCACCTGAGTTCACCAGCACCACCTCCCGAACCCCTCTAGGTCCACCCGGATCATCCCAGGACCCCCCAGCAGACCAAAGAAACCCCCCCAAACACACCGACAAATCTTCCAACCCCACCCACGGCACCCCAACCGCACAGACCCCTCCCAGAACAGCACAGATGACGCTCACTGACCCTGCACACCTCTGCTCTACCCCACAGCCCCCCTCCCCCTCCCACCCCGAATACCGCGGACCCCCACAGCTGCACAGAGGTCCCCCTCAATCACAGCGAACCGCCCCCCAACCGCACAGACCCCAAGCGCCAAGCTTGCAGAGCTCCCCCGCACCTCACAGACCCACCCCGTACCCCACGGATCTCCCCCGGATCCCACGGACCTCCAACCACATATGCCCAGAAGCCCCCAACCAAACCCCATCGGTTCCCCCTAAATCCCCGCAGAGGCTTCCCCCCGCCCCACCCCCACCGACCCCTGCCCTACATACCCCTCCCCAACCCAAGCGACCCTCCCGACCCCTCGCAGCCCCACAGAGAGCATTCCCTGATCCCCACCCCACGACCCCCAACTCAGCCCCAGAGACTCCCTCACCACACCTGGATCCCGGGACAAGAGCGAAGCAGCGAAGGAGAAGGAGGAAGAGCTCAGCGCACAGGGAGCCGCCGGCCCTGGCAGGCTGCTGGCAAACAGAGAGCGCTGGGAGGGAGACCCCGGCCCGGCCCCTCCGGCTGCTGCGGCCACGTGGGACGGGGAGCGGAGGCAGGTCGCAGTCTGGAACGGAAGTCCCGCCCACGGCCGGGCAGCCACAGCCAATCAGAGCCGCCGCAACAGCCCAAGCCATGTCAGTGGCGTTGGCCATGGGGGTGTAGTTTTTCATTCTTTGTGTATGCCTTTTGCAAATTGACAATGGCTGCCCTAGGCTGAACTGAAGCTCTAAGAGCTACAGGACAGACAGTGCTGCTCCTATTGCAGTGGAGGACACTGCCCTTGAAACCTTGCCAGACACTAACACGGCTCCTATCAAAGACACCTTGGTAGTCACAGTCAAAGCTGTGGCATCAATGAAGCCATTCAGCAGTGGCCTGATGGACGCACAGGTTGGTTACAAAGCAAAGCAGCTAAGACCTCTGCTCTCTTGGACCACTTGTAGCTGCAGGATTAAGGGAGAGAGGTTTGAGTTCAGGCTCAGAACCACACAGAAGATCCTTTCTGGCTCCAAAGAGACCAGTGGCACTTTCAAGGGAAGAGTCAACTTCTTGGGGGACAACTGCCTGTTAGGTTTGTGCTCAGGTCTCTGTAATGTGGACAGAAGGAACATGGGGTGATGGCACACACATCAGGAGGTCGTTTAGGTCACCCTCATGCAGCTGCTGGGGATACCCAATCAGTAAACCAGGACAGTTTAAAATGGTTTACAGACCAAAACAAAGAGCTAAGCCACTGAGAGAGACTGCTGGAATGACAAAAAGCAGCTTTAGAGAAGAAGAACACAGGACAGGGAGCAAATCTTCCATAATCAAGAGGTGCAGCTGGATGGAGAGAGAAACCTTAGCTGCTGCCTCCCAAAGACTACAAAAGGCACATTTGATGCTGCACAAGAAGCAACCTAGAGAAGTTGGGGAGGACTTGACAGCTGGTGCTCCACAGTCATGAAAATGTAACTGAAATGCATTGGGGTTTCAAACAACATCACCTCCCTGTCCCACAACATCTGGCCCCCAACTGAAGTGCTGTGGATCACTGCTGTCAAGAGTGAAGGAACAGAAGCAAGCTTGCCCAGACCTGAGCTGCTATTTGAATCAGGTTCATGGACCAATGGCTGGAGTTACCTATTAGCAGAGACTGAGACACTGAAACAGGGGAGCAGTGGAAAACCAAATTGCTGCAAACACAACACATGCTACATGAAAATCCAGCACACAGGAGCAGAGCTGTTAGCCTGAAACCAAACTTCATACAGGAACAAAACCAAATCCACTGGCACAGGTAACAAGAACTAACAGCCCCAAGGGAAAGACAGTAAGTGGAGATGGGAAGTCAATGTTGCTGCAAGAGGCCAGCTCCAGCAAGACATCAAAATGATTGTTAGGCAGCAACAGACTCAATCAGCACTGGTAACAAGCCCAACCCCGGGGACACTGCAAACGGAGCCTGGAAATAGCTCTGCAGAGGTGGGGTCACAGCAATTGCTAGATCCAGACCCTGGACAAAAGGCACAGGAAATTACCTTGCTGCTGCTGCCAAATACCCAACAACCCAACCCAGACTTCTCACCCTCTGGCGCATCAGAACTGAAACCAGGGACTCCCTTTGGATGCGAGGTGCTGGAGGGCGAGCGGCAGCTGCTGAGCTGCGGCGGGGCGGGAGGGGCTGCGGGGCCGGGGAGCGCTGGGGGCGGCGGCTATGGCTCAGGGACCTATTTGTGTCTCTGCCCTGCACAAGCGCTTTGGGGTCCTCCAAACCCCTCCTCAAACTTCCTCCTGCAGCCCCAAGTCCTCTCTCTCCAGCCTGCAGTCAGAACATTCTTCCTGAGCTGCGTTCGGCTCACAGCCTAAGGGAAAAAGCTCAAAGCCAACCTGAGACCAAACCAATCTGAGTGCAACCCGAGAGAGGCTGCTGCGAGGGCTGGAGGCAGCCCCAAGATGTTCCGCAGCAGGCAGTGGGAACCTGGGGACTCAAAGACAAAGGCAGGAAGGAAAACCTCAAGGCTGAGCTCCGCACGCCCCGCGCAGCTCCGGGGCCCAGCAGCTCAACGCTCCCCGGCTCTCAGCATGCCCCGGGGCCCGCCCAGACCCTTCCCCGCTCCGCTGCCACCGCCCGCAGCGCTCCGGCACCGCTGCCGCTCCCTTGGGCACTGCTGTTGGCTCTCTTGGTTCGGGGGGCAGTTGTACAGCTCAGAGAGAGGTGAAGCTGATCCACAGCCAACAGTATATTCCTATACTATATTTTCTTAAAAGAATGTCCTGTTTCCAGCTCATGCCTGAGTTTACAATTTTTATAGTTCTGGTAGGATTCTACACCACTCTTTCCAGTACACATCATTATCTTAATCAAAACTAACAGTAGTATTATCCAACAGTTAGGGAGATTAGTTTGCAAAGTCAATTCTTGACTAACATTTCAGTACCTATTTCCTTCCCATCTCTCAATAGTATCAACCAACAAACAAATCACAATTATCGATACAGCTTGAGCTTCAGGAGTCCCTGGGATTCAAGTTTCCATTCTTTTGCTGAAGTCTTCTTGACTCTGGTGTGGTGAATCCAAGCAGCTTGTTCCTTGATTTTGATGGCTGTGAAGGATGTCAATAACACCTGATATGGTCCGGTCCACTTGGGCTCCAGAGGGTTTTCTGAAAGAGATCTCACATAGACATAATCTCCAGGTTCCACATCATGGACTGGTCTGTCTAACCCTCTCACATTGGTTCCAATCACCTGTTTGTTAACAATGCTCAGGTTCTTATAAATTTGCTGAACATACTTGTTCAACATTTCCTCTCTAAATTGCCCTGGTTCAGAAGGGTCCATAGTTCCTACTACATAAGGTCTTCCAAACAGGATTTCAAATGGGCTCAACCCTTCCTTTATTCTTTGCTTAGTTCGAATTCGCAACAGGGCAATTGGTAATGCTTGTGGCCAAGGAAGGTTTGCTTCCTGTCCAATTTTTACTATCTGGTTTTTGATTAAATGGTTCATTTTCTCCACTTGCCCACTCGAATGTGGATTGTAGGGGGTGTGGAGTTGCCAATCAATCCCTAAAATTTTGCTCACCTGTTGTACCACCTTGGCCACAAAATGAGGTCCCCTGTCTGAGGAAATAGCAGCAGGTACCCCAAAACGAGGTATTCTCTCTTGTAACACTGCCTTAGTAACCTCCCGTGCTTTGTTTGTGCGACAGGGAAATGCTTCTGGCCAACCAGAGAAGGTGTCAGTGAGTACCAACAGGTACCTGTATCCCCCCTTTCTTGGCAGCTCAGTAAAATCAATTTGTCATTGTTGTCCTGGATAATTTCCTCTGCTAATTTGTCCCAGTCTAACTCCTCTTCTTACTTTGGGGTTAGCCTTAAGACACACCTCACATTGCCGGGTTACCTGTTCGACCTTGGTGTATAATTTCCGTGCTATACACTCCTGAACCAATTTTCGATACAGGGCTTCTGCTCCCCAGTGAGTCTTTGCATGTTCCATCTGAACAAAAGCCCAGAGAAGGTTCGTGGGAATGATTAATCTCCCATCCGGTGTCCTGGCCCAGCCCTTTCCTGTCCTATTCCCCAAAAGGTCTTTAATTAATGTCTGATCCTCTGTGCTATACACAGGTTCTGGCTCTTTTTGCTCAATTGACAGTTTACCATCTGGGATCAAAACAAACTCTGACACCTTTCTCCCCTCCCTGGCCACCCTTTTAGCTGTTTCATCTGCCAGTCTGTTGCCTCTTTCTTGACCAGTATTTCCTTTTTGGTGTGCTTTGCAGTGCATTATGGCGACTTTGCTTGGCTTCTGCACTGCTTCTAGCAGCCTCAGTATTTCTTCTGCATGTTTAATACCTTTTCCTTGAGATGTCAACAGTCCTCTTTCTTTCCAAATGGCTCCATGGGCATGTACCACCCCAAAGGCATACTTGGAGTCAGTCCATATGTTTGCACTTTTCCCTCGGGAAAGCTCAAGAGCTCTGGTCAGTGCTATTATCTCTGCCTTTGGAGCGGAGGTGTTACTTGGTAGGGCTTCTGCCTCGATTACCTCTTCTCCTGTAGTTACAGCGTACCCAGCTTTTCTTTCTCCCTGGATCACAAAACTGCTTCCATCGGTGTACCAGTTATGGTCTGCCTTTTCTCGGGGTTCTTCCTTCAGGTCAGGTCTGCTGGAATAAGTGGCCTCAATTGTTTCCAAACAATCATGAATAACTCGTTCTCCATCACCACCCTGGAGGAAAGAGGCTGGATTGACAAAGTTAGCAACTTTAATTTCTACATCATCCTGCTCTACTAGGATGGCTTGGGATTTAAGAAATCGTTGTGGAGACAGCCAGTGTCCTCCCTTGGCTTCTAGAACAGCAGAGATGGTGTGTGATACTAGGACTGTGATCTTCTGCCCCATTGTGAATTTTTGAGACTCTTGAATGTTAATTGCAACTGCTGCCACAGCCCTCAGGCATCCTGGCCATCCCTTGCTTACCTCATCCAGTTGTTTAGAGAGGTATGCCACCGCCCTTCGGTAGGGTCCTAAGGTTTGTGCTAGGACTCCGAGTGCTATCCCTTGGCTTTCATGGGAATACAATAAAAAAGGTTTAGTGACATCAGGTAGGCCTAGTGCTGGTGCCCTCATCAATTCCTTCTTTAAGGTACAGGAAGCTTGTTCAGCTTCTCCATTCCATTGCAAGTCCTTATCAGTCTCTTTCAATAATTCACAGAGGGGTTTCACAAGCAGGCCATAATTATAAATCCACAACCGGCACCACCCTGTCATTCCCAAAAAGGTTCGGAGTGCCTTTACTGTGTTTGGAAGTGGAATAGAACAGATGGCCTCCTTTCTTTCAGGGCCCAGCACTCGTTGTCCTGCTGTTAATTCATATCCCAAGTAGGTTACTTGCTGCTGTACTATTTGGGCCTTCTGCGGGGAAACTCGGCACCCATGAAGTCCCAGGAACTTCAGCATATTCACAGTCCATCTTTCACATTCCGCTCTGGTCTGGGTGGCCAGCAGGATGTCATCTACACACTGTAGCAGAGCTCCGTTGCCTTCTGGCTCGTTCCACTTCTCTAATTCTTTTGCGAGCTGATTTCCAAAGACAGTAGGGCTGTTCTTAAATCCTTGGGGCAAGACTGTCCAAGTTAATTGACACTTTCGGTTAGTTTCTGGGTTCTCCCATTCAAAGGCAAACAGTGGCTGGCTCTCAGGGGCCAGGGGTAAACAGAAAAAGGCATCTTTTAGATCCAAGATGGTAAACCACTCTAATTCTGTTCTCAATTGAATCAAGAGGGTACATGGGTTTGCCACCACAGGATGGATATCCTTTGTTATTTTATTTATAGCCCTTAGGTCCTGCACTAACCGATACCCTCCAGCTGGTTTCCTTACAGGTAAAATTGGAGTATTGTAAGCTGATTCACACTCTGTTAGCAGCCCATACTTTAAGAATTTTTCTACAATAGGCAAAACTCCTTCCCTATCTTCTTTCCTTAAAGGATATTGTTTTAATCTAACAGGTTGAGCTCCAGGCTTAAGATCTATTATCACAGGTAGGGCATTTTTGGCCCTTCCAGGCTGCTCAGTGTCCCAAACCCCAGGATATACTTGATCTTTTATGCTTTCTCTTATTCTGTTTTTCTCTTGTTGAGGGCTCATTAATGCAAGACTTAAAACCTCAACCAACTGTTCCTCCCTTACTCTGAATTCTACTTTCCTCTTATTAAATTTAATTTCAGCTCCCAATGCTTCCAACAAATCCCTCCCCAGCAATGACTTTGGGGCATTTGGCATCTATAAAAATTTATGTAAGCCCCAAGTTTTACCATATTTATATTTAAGTGGTTTAAAAAATATGCCTTCTCAGTTTGACCTGTAGCCCCTACCACAGAAACACAGCTCTCATCCAGAGGCAGCAGTGCTTGATTTAAGACTGAAAAGGTTGCTCCTGTGTCAACTAGGAATTCCAGTTTATTTTCTTGTTCCCCTAGCTTCATTATAACCAGAGGATCTGCTAGGGTATTTATAGTCTCCTCCGCTCCTCCCTAATCATCCTCTTCTAGTTGTGCCTGTATTCTGTTTTTCTTGTTCCTCTCTGGACATTCTCTTTTCCAGTGTCCCTTCTTTCTGCAAATCGCACACTGATCCTTTTCCAACTGCACTCTATTAGTCCCTTTAGTCTCCTTACTTTCCTGCAACGCTGCTACCAACATTCTCTTCTCTTTTCTCCTACTTTCTTCTTCCCTGTTAGAAAATACTCTCCATGCTACATCCAAAAGTGCCTCTAAATCCCTTCCCTGCGGGGGTGACAACTTTTGCAGCTTCTTTCTGATATCACTAGCAGATTGGCCAATAAATAGGGATACCAGTTGTTGTATCCCTACTTCTGATCTGGGGTCAAGAGAGGTGTTTTTCCTCATGACTTCCCTCAGCTTATCTAAGAATTCTGAGGGTAATTCACCAGGTCCTTGTCTGACTGAGTATAACACAGACCAGTTATTGCTTTCAGAATGGCTTTTTCTATTCCCCTGGTATTCCTCCAATCTAGTCCTTTGCAGGGCATTGTTTGTATTCCATTCTGGATTTTGGAGTGGAAATACATCTCCAATGTTTGCCCCCCCTCCCCGGGTTTGAATTCTTTCTGTTGCAAGCTCCAATCCGTGTTTTTCAATTCATTGTTTCTCTGTTTCAGTCATTTGTTCTAATAATAACTGGATATCCTCTGTCCCAGTCTGGATTGTGCTGCCTAACCATGAATCGAAAATGTGTAGCCGTCCCTGTGGGATCGTTACGATAATTTTTAGCCTTTTCTCCCCCAACTATCCAAATCATGACTTGTAAAAGGCACCTTAATCCAGACTGGGTCCCCCTCAGGCCCTACTGCTTGTCGCAGGGGGGCTTGAATGAGTACCTGGGAAGCCGGGGCATTTGCTTGCTGTCCTCGGGTCCTTCTTGCCACTGGGCTTCCCTGAGCATAGCTCTGGGAACTTACTCCAGTATCACTATCTGAATTGCTGCCACTCCCAAAACCTCCGACATTATTTTCCGAACTCTCTGTCACTACCTCTTGCAATTTTCCTGGAGATTGATAAAATTCAGGCAGGTCTTTTATTTCCTCAAGTTTAAGACACCTCTGCCCTATACTACACGCAGAGCAACACCTTTTCAACTTTGTCTGCCTCTTATTCTTGGCCTTGTTTTCTTTTTCAAGGGCCAAAACCATTGGATCTGAGGGAGCTCTAACACCACAGTCCCTTTGAAACTCCGGATGCTCTCGGAGATAGAAAAACATATCAGCATATATTGTCTCATCCCATTTCTTTTCTCTTCTTAAAAACAACATCAATTGCAGTAAAGTATCATACTCCAGACTCCCATTTACAGGCCATTTCTCTCCACCATCTAATTTATATAATGGCCACCACCGGGTACAAAATTTAATTAGAGTCTTTTGATTTGTGGACCCTCCTGGGGGGCCTCCAATTTCCCCCCAGTGGGCGAGTATACAACCAAGTGGACTATGTCTTGGGATCTCACTACTTTGTCTCCCTCCCATTTTACACAATACAACACAGTACTTTCTTTTTACAGCACACAGAACACAAAACAAATACAAATACAACTACAACAATAATGACCGGTCCTTAGCACACAGTTATTGGCCACACACACTCAGTCACATATTCAAAACCTCTAGTACTTTATGTTCTTTAGGGACCCTCTTGGCCCCTCACACACTTAAACGATACTTATAATTCCCTTTGGGACCCCCCTGGTCCCACACTACAAACAATGTTCATGATACATAAACAATGCTTATAGTTACCTTTGGGACCCGCCTGGTCCCAACCCAAGAGCTCTTTTACCTAGGGGTGCAATAAATGCCTCTCTCCCGCGCAGGGCGTCCCCTCGCGACTTACGGAGCTACCCCTTTCATAGAAGCATACCTTCTCTGTGCTGGCAATCTTGTCTGTCCCTGCAGCGATCTGATGAGCAGCGGAGCTCTCCTCGAGAATTTCTCGGCGGGCCCTGAGAGGTCCGGCTCCTCAGCAGGTCCTGCAGCCAAACAGAGTCGTCCTGCCGCGGTCGCCAAATTGACTTAGAGAATGACACACAAGAGACTCAGTAAGTTTCTTGTATTATGCTTCTATTCTGGCACCTGGCACAGGTAGAATCATTTCAAAAGACCTGTGTGTCTTCAGAGAGTTTTGGGCAAGCTTTTATACAAAAAGTTATCTGTCTATAATGACAGGGGTCCAGATGCTTCCTATCTATACAAAGCTTATCTATCCAGATGCTTCCTATCTATACAAAGCTTATCTATCTAAAAGAGCAGAAGTACACATATCATGTAGGTGTCCTTTATCTTATACAAAAGATCATCTTGTCCAAGACTAACAGAAGTAAATCACTGAAAAATCCTGCTATTCCTTATCTATCCAAAGGCTGTCTGCCAACCCCTCTCCCCCTCCCTGCATTCCAGCATTTCAGCTAACAAGCAGAAAATTCTTATCAACTCTGTTATTCTGTTAATGAGACTTTTCTGTTCATCAGGGGGAGGGGGACGTTGTGATTGTGTGGACCTCTGTGCAGCTGTAGGGGTCTGTGGTGTGTGTGGGGGTGGTCGTGGGCTAGGGCAGAGGTGTGCAGCGTCGCTGGGCATCGTCTGTGCTGTTCTGGGAGGGGTCTGTGCGGTTGCGGGGCCGCGGGTGGGGTTGGGGTGGGGGGCTCGGTGGGGTTCCTTGTGCTGCTGAATCCCCCTGCTCGGGGCAGCTGCAGGCACCCATTCCTCCCACTCTCCCTTACCCTCCCTGCTCGCTGCTGCCTTGTGGGGGCTGCTGTGGCCAGCAGGGGTCGTGGGCAGCGTGGGGGCTGGGGTGCAGCAGAGGCTTCTCTGGGGGGGGCTCTGGGGGGTTGGAGCCTTTTTGCTGGCAGCTGCTGTGCTAAAGGGCAGTGCCTGGGCTGTGAGCCAGGCTCAGGGGGGAGCCCAGGCTATGCCCTGACTGTACCCAGGCTGTGCCCAGGCAGTGCCCAGGTTATGCTTTGGCAGTGCCCAGGTTATGCTTTGGCTGTGCTCAGGCTATTCCCTGGCTGTGTCCTGGTTCCTGATGTCAGTGATGAGGCAGATGATGCTTTTCAGACCACTCCTTATACCTCACCCCACACCCCAGGGCAGGAGTCACCTGAGCTCTCACTCCCTCTCTGTGCCCCCCTTCATCAGTTGCTGCGTGAGGGGGCTGCAGGGTCCCTCCCCACCCCTCCTCTGTAAGCCTCTCCCTTGGCTTGAGCCCTCCAGCTGATCCCAGCCTTTAGCCTCGGGGCCCTTCCATTCTTGTGCTCCTGCTTCCAGCCCAGGTCCCTTCGAGGCTTCCTCAGTTACCACATTTATTTTCCCCTCCCAGGGCCACAGGACAGCAAAGACTCCAGGGACAGGGATGGGCTGGGAATGAGGGAATGGCCTGGGGATGGTCAGGCAGGTGTTAGGCCTTGTCCCCCACCAAAGGGGAAGGGATCCAGTGCCCAGCTGGAAGCTGTGTGTGCAGGAAGTGCCAGAACCTGGGAGCACTGCAGGGGACCAAAGGAGTGAATTGTGCTGCAGCTCTGCATGTGGCAGCTGGGAGATGAGCAGCAGCCCCTGGGCACTGTGCCCTCCCATCCAACCTCATCTTCACTTTGGGGATGTGGGGTGGCAGCTCCAGGAAAACTGCAGAGAGAAAAGGGCAGGGAGAGAAGGCAACAAAAAACCCTTCCAGCTGAGGCTCTTTATGCTGCATGTGTGTGTGGATGGTGCTGGAGCTGCACCTGCTTTGTGTGTCTGTGGGCAGTGTGGTAGCTGGCAGCTGCCAGGCGGCTGCTGTGCTGAAGGGCAGCAGCTGGGCTGAGGGCCAGGCGCGGGGGGGAGCTGTGGGCAGGCTGTGTGCTGGGTGCCGTGGGGGTTTGAGGCGTGGGTGCTATGCTGACCCTGAGCTTGGGAGTGCCTGGGGCTGGTGTCAGCTGTGGGGTGGTTTGGCTGTGCTGGGGGTGGTGGCATCCAAGGCCTCTGTGCTCTGCAATCTCTTGAGGCACAAAGATTCCCTGGGGGGTTGCAGAGTGATTCTCAGTTTCTCTGCAGGCCTCCTGAGCACAGAAAGGCTCAGGGCAGGAGGAGCTTCTGCTGATGGTTGTTTTGTTCAGCCTTGGGTGTTGGATCCGTGTCTTGGCTCAGTTTGGTCCTTTCTCTTGTGGCCAAGTTGAGGTCCCTTTGGTTTTGGCAGCTGAGCACAGCTTGAGGCTTTTGCTGCAATGGTTTTTGTGCTGGCAGCATTGTGTGCTGCCAGCTGGAGTGCTGTGTGCAGCTCTGATGCCCCCAAGAGGGGCAGGAGGTTGAGCTGTTGGAGGGGGTACATAGGAGGCCATGGGGGTAGTGGGAGGGCTGTGGCAGCTCCCCTGTGGGGGTTGGCTGTGAGAGTTGTGTCTGTTGAGGTTGTGGAGAGAGGTTGGAGCAGCCTTGTAGCTGCTGGGGGCTGCAGGAGAGCTGGGGAGGGACTTTTGTGAGGGGCTGGGAGTGATGGTCTGAGGGGGAGTGGACTGAAGGTTGAGGAGGGCAGATTTGGAGTGGGGCTTGGGAGGCAATAGTTTGGAGTGGGGGTGGTGAGAGCCTGGAGCAGGTTGGGCAGGGAGGTGCTGGCTGCCCCCTCCCTGGAGGTGCTGAGGGTGAGGTTGGATGAGGGCTTGAGCAGCCTGGTGTGGTGGAAGGTGTCTGTGGGCATGGCAGGGGGTTGGAGCTGTCTGCTCTTTGGGGTCCCCTCCAGGGCAAAGCATTCTCTGAGTGTTTCAATTTGGACACTTAGCAGAAGTGCAATGAAGGGAACTTGAAATAAGCAAAGTTGTGAAACTGGCTCTGAGCCTGGGGGCTGGGTGTGAGCTTATTTGGTGGTTCTTAGCTTGGGAGCTGCATCTGAGCTTGGGATCTGGGTCTGCATTGGGATCTGGCTGCAGGCCTGGGGGCTGGCTCCGAGCTTAGTGGCTGATTCTTGAGCTTGCTGTCTGCATCTGAGCTTTGGGTCTGCTTCTGCACTTCTGATCTGGGTGTGAGCTTGGGGCTGGGCCTGAGCTTGGGAGCTACTTCTGAATGTGGCATCTGGGTCTGAGCTTGAGGGCTTGGTCGGAGCTTTGGAGCTGCTTCTGAACATGGGAGCTGGGTCTGAACTTGGGAAATGGTTCTGAGCTTATCTACTGGTTCTTGAGCTTGGGATCTGGTTCTGCACTTTTGATCTCTCTCTGAGCTTAGGGGCTGGCTCTGCATATTTGATCTGAATCTGAGCTTGGGAGCTGGTTCTGCACTTCTGGGTTTGAGCTTGGGAGCTGGTTCTAGAGCTTGTGGTCTGGCTCTGACATTATTTGCTTGTTCTTTAGCTTGGTAGCTGCATCTGAGCTTGGGATCTGGTTCTGCACTTCTGATCTGCTTGTGAGCTTGGGGGCTGGCTGTGAACTTTGGAGGTGGGTCTGAGCTTGGGTGCTGCTTCTGAGCGATTTTCTTGAGGTTGGTAGCTGTGTCTGAGCTTGGGATCTGGGTCTGCATTTTGATCTGAGTCTGAGCTTGGAGGCTGGATTGGATCTTGATGGCTGCTTCTGACCTGGCTTGATGGCCACACCCAAAGAGTGGCTGTCAATGGCTCCATGTCCCAGTGGAGGCCAGTGACAAGCGGAGTCCCTCAGGGATCAGTCCTGGGACCTGTCTTATTCAACATCTTTGTGGGGGACATGGACAGTGGCATTATTGGGGAAATTCTGTCAGTTCAAAGCCCATGCTAAGGGAAGAAAACAAAAGAATTAGTTTCATATCTCATTAGCTGAAGGTCAGCCAAGCACAGAGAGAGAAGCAGTTGTCCAGGCAGATGGAGTCAGCATCCCTGGATGTGTTCAAGAGGGGATTGGATGTGGCACTCGGTGCCATGGTCTAGTCATGAGGTCTTGGGTGATAGGTTGGACTTGATGATCTCTGAGGTCTCTTCCAACCTTGCTGATACTGTGATTCTGTGACTGAAACAGACAGACTGACTGAGAAAAACAGACTGAGACTCAAACTAAACTAAAACTAAAATTTAAAGTTGCATTCTCACTGACCTACCGATCTGTGTAGCCTAAACCGGTCACATATTGGCTGTTAGGCATTGCCTGATACCCCTGTGTCATCCTGGTTTAAAACATCCTTGCTGGATAGTAGTCTAAGGCTGATTTGCCTCACTGTGTCAGTGACTGCAGTGACTTCTCCTCCAGTGAACTCTCAGCCACCCTCCCAGTCCAGGCAGACTTGAAGCTCTCTCTGCTTTCCTCCTCTCCCTGAGATCCTCTGGCAGTGTCCTCAGTCCTGCTGTGCTGTGCAGAGGAGCTGCTCCTGGCCAGAGCTGTCTCCTGCAGTGCTGCCTGCTTGCCAGCAGCTCCCTCCAGCCCAGGAGCCTGGCCTGGCTCAGCAACAGAGGACCAGCCCAAGGCATTTAAAGGAGCCCTCTGGTGGCCTTGTTGGCAAGTTCATGAACCTCAGAGACTGAGAAGCAGTACCCGAGTACCCCCAGGTCCCTCTCTGCCTGGCCGCTCTCCAGCCACTCTGACCCCAGCCTGTAGCACTGCATGGGGTTGCTGTGGCCAATGTGCAGATATATATTGGATGTAAGGTATTGCCTGATACCCCTGTGTCATCCTGGTTTCAAACATCCTTGCTGGATAGTAGTCTAAGGCTGTGACTGGAATCTCAGGAGTAATGTGATCTACTGTATTCTGATTGTCCCTTGGTACTCCGCTCTGGTGAGGCCACAGCTCAAGTGTGGTGTCCAGTTTTGGGCACCTCAATCCAAGAGAGATGTGGAGATGCTGGAGCCAGTGCAGAGGAGGGCAGGGAAGCTGGGGAACGGCCTGGAGAATAAATTCTGATGAAGACTGACTGATGGAGGCTGAGAGAAGACCTCGTGGCTCTCTACAGGTGCCTGAAAGGACATTGTGGAGAGGCACTGATGTTGGTCTCTTCTCACAGGTAATTAGCAGTAGAACAAGAGGGAACAGCCTCAAGCTGCAACAGGGGAGGCTTGGAGTGGACAGTATGAAATATTTTTTGTCACTGAAAGAGTGATCAGGGAATGGAATGTGCTACCCAGGGAGGTGATGGAGTCCCCAGTCCTGGATGTATTTAAAGGTGGTTTGGATGTGGTGCTTGGAGATTCGATTCATGAGTGACCCTTGCAGAGTAGGGTTCTGGATGGGACTTGGTGATCCTGAGAGTCTTTTGCAACCTGAATGTTTCTGTGAGTCTGTGACACTTCTACCAATTTCTAAGACTGTTAGTGATTCTATTTGCTGTTTTTAGCCAGTAGTTTATTGTCCCTGTGCTGGTAGATGGCATCTTACATATGCCTCACTTGCTGAAACTTCATCTTCTGTTCACTCTGCTAGGGCTGTTCTTGGAGGGGTTTGCACTTCAGAGGCTGTGTAGACTTAATTTGTCCTCTGAAATCTGTTTGTGCATTCATCCCAGCTATTGAAGGAAAGAGTTGAAGGCATGGGACAGTGTAGGAGAGGCTGCAGTAAGGATGGCCAAGGGCTCTGGCAAGGCTGAGAGGCCCAACAGGACCAAGACCTTTGTCCCCTTGGCTCTGGCAGTTGCCTCTGCCACCAAGGCCTGTGAGGAGAAACTTTGCTTTGAGGCTTTGAGGTTTTTCTAGTCCAAGGGCAGTGGTCAGGGCTTGGCCTTTCTGCTTCCTAGAACAAAGGCAATTTTTCCTCCCCTGTACTTTGCCTTTGTCTCCCTGCAATCCTGGCCTCTAACAAGCTGCTCTGATGAGTCCCTGGGGAGCCTTTGTCAGTAACAAGCCTCAGTGAGGCCAATCAGTGCTTCAAGGTACTTTGGAGTTTTCTTCTGACTTGGACTTCTTGAGAGGCTTCTTGACAGTACCTTGGCAGAGTCTCCTGGCAGTACCTGAGGATGATGTAATCAGCCCCAAATACTCCATGAGGCTCATTAAATACTGCTGAACCTCTAATTATTGCCATGGTTTCTGCAGCTGATTGGAGAGGTTTTTATTGCACAAAGCATCTGATAAAAATTATTTTTAAAGGTACATTTAATTCCTTTTTCAGCAGGAGTTGTCTCTTTGCAAGCAAACCACAGCAAAACCTGACAAGGTCCTACCCTGGTTGCTGCTCATCCTCACTCCCCACTGCACCCAGCAGAGCCCAGAGCCATAGGTGAGGGACAGGATCTGACTTGCCAGGGGCTGGGGGTCAGGGCTTGGCCCTTTGGATCAATGAAACCCCTCCAGGTTTCCTCAGCAGCAGAGCCACCTTGAGCTGCTTGTCCTGGCCTGTTAACACTGCCTCAGTTCTCTGCTCTCACCACAGCCTGGTGATGCTTCAGTGCCTCCAGTGATGCTTCCCTTGCATCCACTGTCTCCTTCTGCTCTAACCAGACCCTGGGGACCCTTTCCCAGTATGCTTCACTGGGACCCATTAAGAGTAGAAGAAACTTCAGAGTTTGAATCTGACTTTGACTTGTGGAGAGGTTTCATCAGCTTCCTCTCAGTCCCTGAGGTTCATGGACTCGGCACCAAAGCCAGCAGAGGGCTCCTTTAAATGCCTTGGGCTGGTCCTGAGCTGCTGAGCCAGGGCAGGCTCCTGGGCTGGAAGGTGCTGCTGGGAAGCAGGCATCACTGCAGAGAGACAGCTCTGGCCAGGAGCAGCTCCTCTGCACAGCACAGCAGGGCTGAGGACACTGCCAGAGGATCTCAGGGAGATGAAGATGGCAGAGAGTGATTCAAGGTGGTCAGGACTGGGAGGATGCTGAGAGCTCACTGGAGGAGAAGTCACTGCAGTCACTGACATGGTGAGGCTGTGGGTGCAGGGTGGTTCAGGTGCAGTTCCAGGCAGCATCTCCTAAATCTGGCACAGCCACAGCTGTTGCTGGCTGTGGGGAGAAGCTGTGTGTGGCAGGAGCCACTCCTGGCAGTGCAGAGCAGGGCAGGGTGGGGCAGGGTCCTTCTGCTCTGGAGAGGCTGCTGTGTGGGTCAGGGCTGCTCACAGCTGCAGCTCAGCACCAGGGAACTTCCAAAGAGATGTTTCAAGGACAAGGTCCAAGTAGAGTGTGCTCTAAAGAGAGAAGAGTTCCTGAGTCTGTGTTTGCAGTTTCCTTTTCTGAGGACAAGGGAAAGTGGGGAAAGAAAGAGAAGTAACAAAGGACCATTCAAGTTGGAAAAAGTCCATGAAAGTGGGGAAGTGCTTCTTGGAGTGGTCAGGAGGTCTGCTGGGAGCCTCTTAAAGAGCCTTCAGCCTCTGCCTGTGGACAGCAGCAGCAGCACCCTGGCTGCACTCATCAGGATGCTCCCAGCCAGTGCCCTGTAAACAAGCAGGTTTCTGCAGGTGAGTGCACAGGGGCTGGGATGGGCTCTGTGACCAGGGCAAGTCCATCACCCAGCACACTCCTGCCAGGGTGAGAACCTCCAGGCAGCAGGGATCTGATCAGGGAAGGAAACTGAACCCAGCAATGTTGTGGGAGGGAGCATTCAGACATCTCCATCTGATCCCCTCCAGGCCAGACCCTTCCTCAGAGCACAGACCTTGGCCTCTTCTTCCCGCCAGAAAAGCCTCTGCCCTCAGGGTCGTGGGCTCCAAGGTGTGAAGCATCTCCTCTGCAGCCAGAGCTCCAGCAGAGGCAGAGCTGCAACAGGAGAGGAAATGCCATTGGATGTTGCAATGAGCCCTGAGTGTGCTGGGCTGGAAGTGTGGTGCTGAGACCTTGAGAGAGGCTGAGACACTGAGTGGTCTGTGGGGGAATTCGTCTTCTCTCAGCAGGGTCTGGTGGCTTTTCAGGGGGACATGGGAGTGTGATCTCCTCCAGCTCAGCAGGGCACAAGCCCAGAGAAGTGGGGAAGTGGCAGCATGGCCAGAGCAGCTCCCCTCACTCTGCTCTGAGCCACAGGCAGCCGCTTGTCTTGCAGGGTTCTGCTCTCTCTGTTCCCCCTGAGGGCAGCAGAAATGCTGTGTGTGAGAACTTGTGACAGCCATGACCACTCTGGGGGTGAGATGTGGACAGCTGGAGTACAAAAGCCTAAAACATTCAGGAACTGCCTTTTTCTACCCTCTCTCCTTAGCACTGGGAGATGCTGAGAAGCCTTTCTGCTTTGGGACTCTTTCCTCTGAAAGTGGACACCAGACCTTGCTGCTGCCTCCACCACTCCCCTGCTGCAGAGCAGGACTGACTCAGCAGCAGGAAGCAGGCAGAGTCTCTGCTCTTCCTTGCATGCTCAGTCAGCACAAATGAGTCCAGCAACAGAGCTGGAGGGAGGTGTCCTCCAAAAGAAAACTTAAGTCTCTGGATCAGGGGCTGAGAAATGGCTTTGGTTGTGCTCCATTGACTTGTGACTGCCTTTGCCTTTTGGCTACTGCACTGTGCACAAAGGGCACAAATGCCCAACAGCAGCTCCATCACCCACTTCCTCCTCCTGCCATTCCCAGGCACAAGGCAGCTGCAGCTCCTGCACTTCTGCCTCTTCCTGGCCATCTACCTGGCTGCCCTGCTGGGCAATGGCCTCATCATCACCACCATAGCCTGGGACCACCACCTCCACACCCCCATGTACTTCTTCCTCCTCAACCTCGCCCTCACTGACCTGGGCTGCATCTCCACCACTGTGCCCAAGTCCATGGCCAATTCCCTGAGGGACACCAGGGACATCTCCTATGCAGGATGTGCTGCTCAGCTATTTATGTTTTTCTTTTTCATTTCAGCAGAGTATTTTCTCCTCACAACCATGTCCTATGATCGCTACGTTGCCATCTGCAGACCCCTGCACTATGAGACCCTCCTGGGCAGCAGAGTTTGTGTCTGCCTCACAGCAGCTGCCTGGGCCTGTGGGTCTCTCAATGCTCTGCTTCACACAGCCAATACATTTTCCCTGCCCCTCTGCCAGGGAAATGCTGTGGACCAGTTCTTCTGTGAAATCCCCCAGATCCTCAAGCTCTCCTGTTCCACATCCTACCTCAGGGAACTTTGGCTTCTTGTAGCCAGTGCCTATTTATTCTTTGTCTGTTTTGTGTTCATTGTGGTGTCCTATGTGCACATCTTCAGGGCAGTGCTGAGGATCCCCTCTCAGCAGGGACGCCACAAAGCCTTTGCCACCTGCCTCCCTCACCTAGCTGTGGTCTCACTTTTTCTTGGCCCTGGCACCTTTGCCTACTTGAAGCCCTCTTCCATCTCTTCCCCATCCTTGGATCTGGTGGTGTCAGTTTTGTACTCAGTGGTGCCTCCAGCAGTCAACCCTCTCATCTACAGCCTGAGGAACCAGGAGCTTAAGGCTGCCCTGAGCAAACTGATCCCTGGATGCTTTCAGAAGCAATAAACTCTTTGTCTTCTCCTGCAGAGCAGTTCTGATGCCACTCAGTGCAGGCCCAGCCTGGCTGCTTGAGCTCTGGCTGCTGCTGGTATTTCCCTTGTAAGAATGTGGTTCCCTTGTGTCATGGTTTGGAGCTGGCACTTTAGCCTAGTTTCTAATTGCAAAGCCAGAGCAGAAACTTTCTGGAGATCTTTGAGTGACAGGTAAATGTAGTTGGGGATTTGCCACAGCAGAATACTAACAGCTGTGTCTCTGTTCATTCCATTGGTTGCTGCACAGACTCTTCACTCTCACGTTCACTTCTTTGCTCTGTGTCTCTGCTGTGCACTGCTGCCTTGTCTCTTTCCTGACCTTCTGCTGGTTCATTTTGTCTGCAAAGATAGAGGGAAGGGAAAGGGGTGAAGGAGTTTGTGAGCAGCCCCTCTGGGCCACGCAGGGGGGTTTGGAACAATTCAAGGGGGTACTTGTATTGCTTTGAATTGTAAATCTCTGTCAAAAGATTTTGTACATCTTCATGGCATTTTATACTTCTGGAGTTTTGCTCACCCTTTGTAAATAGAACTTTCATTTTGCTTCCAACTTCTGAGGTTGTTGGGTTTGGGTTGTTGGTTTTTTTCGGTAATTTACCCCAGTTAGCTGAGGGTAATCTCAGCCAACCACACCACAGAAATATCATCATTCAAGACCATATCTGATTCAGTCTTGGCCTGTCTGCTGTGACCCAGAGGCTGCAGACATGAGGAGCTGTGCTCCCTGTGTGTTCAACACAATAAAGGACCCTGCAGGAAGTTGTTTCTCTGAGTTCCCTCCTCTAAGGCTTCTGTGGAGCTTCAGGGCAGTGCCTGTGTGCAGAGGTGGAGGGGCAGAGTCCCAGCACAGCAGCAGCGACAGGGAGCCCCAGAGCTTTGGCTGTCCTCAGCTGCTCTTTCTTCCCTTCCACCCTCTCTCACTGAGCCTCTGTGCTGGGGCAAGACCTGAGTGCTCTGGCAGCTTGGGCACCTTGGGATCCCTCAGCCATCTGGCGCCCAGCAGCTCCCAGGGCCAGGCACCGGCCTCCCCCTCCGGCCGCCCCTGGGGCCGGGGGTGGCTCGGACTCGGCGCCCCCAACGTGTCGTCCCGTTCCCCCCCCCCCCTGCACCGCTGAACATTCGCTGCAGCCGAGGGCTTGCCGCTCGACGCCTACCCCACCCGCCCCGCCCCCCGCTGCCGCCCGGCGCTGCCCCGGCCACTGCGCCCCGCCTCTCATCGCTCCCCCCACCCGGCAACCGGCCGCCGGGCACGGCAAGTCCCAGGGCAGGGAACAGGTGCTGCTGGGACCCCGTGCTGGCTGCCGGCTTCCCGGGGCTGCCCCTGGCACGGACAGGTCGCCCCCCCGCCCCGGCAAATGTTCACCGAACCGGCTGCCGGCTGCCTTCGAGCACCCCCCGCCCCCTGCCACTATCGTCCCCCCCGCCCGCCGCCTCCGGCGACGCTTCTCCCCGCACCGCCTCCACTGCCTCGCCCCACCGCCGGCGAACGAGTCGGCGGATCCATACCGTCCCGAGAGCCCGAGGCGGTGGGACCCAGTGCGGGTCCGGCCGCGGCCGGGACCCCGTGCCGGTCACCGGCTTCCCGGGACGGCCCCGGAACGGCCGCGGTCACCGGCCTGGTGACGTTCACAGAAGCGGCTGCCAGCTGACTTCAAGCCCCCACCCCCTCCGCCTCCGCTGCCGCTTCTCCCCGCACCCCCTCCACTGCCTTCCCCCACCGCCGGCGAACGAGTCGGCGGATCCATACTGTCCCCAGAGCCCGAGGCGCTGGGACCCAGTGCGGGTCCGGTCGCCTCCCGGGTGAAGTTCACCAAAGCTGCTGCCGCCTGTCTTTGCCCCCCCCCCCCCCCCCCGGGCTCTCCCTCAGCCGGGAGGTAGACGTGCTCTCCCTCGGCGAGTAGATGTGCTCTCCCTCGGCGAGTAGATGTGCTCTCCCTCAGCCGGCAGGTAGACGTGCTCTCCCTCGGCGAGTAGACGTGCTCTCCCTCGGTGAGTGGACGTGCTCTCCGCGGAGATCGCGGTTGTCACCAAGGGGTCGCTGTTGCGCTCTGCCTCCGCCTACGTCATCGTACAAGCCGGCGTGATTTCTGCGACCTGCCGCTGGGCGGAGGTCGGCTGGTTGTGCGCTCGCGGAGCTGACGGCCCTCCAGTTCCGTATATGAGGGAACGAGTGACGCCGAGCACTCCCAGGGCAGCGCTGCCGAGCGGCTGCTCCAAGCCACCCGCCAGGCGGCTGGGCAGGGGTCCGTCTGGCTTCTCGGTGGCTTTCCCCCGGGTCAGAGAGGGGACCTGCGGGGCCGAGCAAAGGTGCGGCGGTTTGGAGCGGCCGCTGGCGCACCCTCAGCACTGTTGGACGGGTTTCGCTCGTCCGTGAGCCGGAGCCCAGCCCGGGCTCGGCAACGAAAGAGGGGAAAAGAAACAAAGTTGACGAGTGGCTGGCGCCGGCCACTGCCGAAGTGTGGAACCCCCCAACCCGAAGCGAAGTTTGCCCGGTGGGGCACGGGGGCAGAGAAAGCCGGGGAGACGTGGTGCCGGTGTCGGTCCCACCAAGAATGGAAAGCAAGCCCGTCCAGGCACGGCGAGAGAGAGCCCGGTGAGGGGCAGAGAGCGTTCCCAGCACTGGACCCTCTTCACGGGGGTTCCCCCCATGGCCAAAGCCGCAGCCCGCGGGGGCACGGCATCTAAGGGAAAAGCCAGCGGCGGTGACTGGCCACTCGTATGCTATGGAGCCTGGCATGGGGGGAGGAGGGCAAGCCGGTGCCCCAGCACGGCTTCCTCCTGGCTCCAGAGGGGCGCCCCGTGATGGAGATGTAACTCGGTGCAGCTTGAGGGAAAATGCAAGCCCACATTTCGGGGAGGCAGAGGTGCCCTGTGAGCCGGTGCGGCCCGGTGCAGCTTGCCCCCCCCGTCTCTGGAGGGCGCCCCGTTTGCTCCTCCGGCGTTAAAGCTGGAGCCCAGGGACTCACCTGAATGGGAAAAACAGCCCGTGCAGTGCGGGCTGTGTGCAACCAAGTTGGGG